>NC_041387.1:445614363-445655745 GCF_002162155.2 Triticum dicoccoides | reverse complement strand
GTGGTCGCCGCCCCCGCTCGCCGTCCCCGCCGCCGAGTCCCTCGCCGCTCGGACCACCGCCGCCTTCGCCGCCTCCTCGCCGCCCCCTCGTCGCCGGCCGAAGCCCCGGCCGCAGCCCCTCTCCCCGGCAAGCCCCGCGCCTCTCCGATGATCCTCGGTGTCCGTGCCCCGGCGAGCCCAGATCCAGATCCGCGCGTGAACAGTAAACCCTAGGGGTTGACTTTCCCTCTCCCCCTTATTTTTTTTTCCAGTCTTTGACTGCTTGTATCTCCGCAACCGTAGCTCCGTTTTGGGCATATGATATATCAAAATCTTCGTTTCGACATGTACATCATTTCATTACATTGCATAATTTGCATTTGAGGTCATCTTGTTGCCCAAAATGCTGTTAGAAGGATGCTTCATGAGTTAAATTGCAGATCCGTTAGTTCATCATGCACTTTTGTCATTTTTGCCATGTTTAATTCGTGCACGATATGCCTGTGCCCCTTTGGGATGAATTGTTAAGCATTTTGTCTTCTTTCCAGAGGTGCCACCCATGTATTTTTAGGATGTGTGTGTTGTTTTGGGCAAGCTTGCGAAGAGAGGTACCTGAGATTGCAGATTTCAGGGACTTAGTGATTTTCACTAAGTCTGGGATATTTTAGTTCATGATGCTATATGTCCAGCTTGTTTCCTAGTGATCTGTGCCCCTTTTGAGGATGATCAGTAAGGGAGTTTTGATATTTATGTTATGCTCTATCCATCCATGTCTTTGGTTACATATGTGCAGTGCTCTAGGTTGACTCAATCGAGCTCAACTTTTGCTTCGTTGTTAATCTGGGCAGATCGTCAACTTGTTTGCGATTTTGCCGATGCTACCGTTAGTGTTCCATGCATGCTATGCCTTCGTTCTTGCCATGTGTAGCTAGCACATTGTGCCTTCTTGCTGGTTATATGCTTTCCTTGCCATGACTTGCACCGTAGTGAGTGCATCGAGCTCGTTTACATGCCTTCGTGAGTTATATTTCAGCGTGTCTCAGTTTTCACTAAGTCTGAAAACTGATTGTGTTCGAGCTATGTTCGTGAGCTCGGTAGAGTATTTTTTGAACCCTTTTGGCCCCAGGTCACTTTGGGTGTTTTGTTAAGCTTGTTGAGTAGCTCCATGCCATCTTCTTACTTGTCATGTTCAGGTTTTCTATCATGTTGTTTTGCTGCTCCGAAGAGAGCATCGTGATCTGAAATTTCAGACTAGTGTTAATTTCACTAAGTCTGGAATCTGTTTTGCATTTGCGTTTTAGCCATGCTTGTTTGAACCTCTTAATGGATGAATTTGCCTATGGCTCAGTGCTAGTGTTTTGTCAACCATCTTGTGTACTTCACTGCCATGTATTTTGTTTTCATGTTTGGAGGCTGTAGCATGTTCATTTCGTTGCATTTAGATGCCTACTTGCTGTAAACCGCAGACCGGTGTCATATCTTAAAACGCTCGCCATTTCCAAACCGTAACTCCGATTTCAATGATCTTTATATCGTTTTCAAGCGATTTCATCCCCTATATCCAGTGGCACACTTGGTTTTCCAAGTTGATGCCAGGTTCATGCATTTCCTGTCATATCTTGCATTTTGCATCCCGCATCGCATCCCGCATAGCATATCGTCATTTCATCTTATTGCTTGGTCTTGCCCGTGGTTGATTGTATCCTTGTTGCTTGTTTGTCTTGTTGGGTAGAGCCGGGAGACGAGTTCGCTACCGAGGAGCCCGTTGAGTTTGCTTGTGAGGATCCAGTCAACTCTGACAACTGTGCAGGCAAGATGATCATACCCTCGAAATCACTACTATCTTTGCTATGCTAGTTTGCTCGCTCTTTTGCTTTGCCACTGCTACGATGCCTACCTTTTGCTTGTCAGCCTCCCAATTGCCATGTTGAACCTCTAACCCACCATTGTCCTAGCAAACCGTTGATTGGCTATGTTACCGCTTTGCTCAGCCCTTCTTATAGCGTTGTTAGCTGCAGGTGAAGATTGGAGTCGTTCCTTGTTGGAACATTTATTTACTTGTTGGGATATCATTATATTTCTATGTTATCTTAATGCATCTATATACTTGGTAAAGGGTGGAAGGCTCGGCCTCTCGCCTAGTGTTTTGTTCCACTCTTGCCGCCCTAGTTTCCGTCATATCGGTGTTATGTTCCCGGATTGTGCGTCCCTTACGCGGTTGGGCTATAATGGGAACCCCTTGATAGTTCGCCTTGATTAAAGCTTTTCCAGCAATGCCCAACATTGGTTTTACCATTTGCCACCTAGCCTCTTTTTCCCTTGGGTTTCCGGAGCCCAAAGGTCATCTTTATTTTAGCCCCCCACGGGCCAGTGCTCCTCTGAGTGTTGGTCCGAACTAGAGTCCTGTGCAGCGCCACCTCGGGGTAACTCGAGGTTTGGTTTTAGTTGTACGGATTGCTCATCTGAGTGTGCCCTGAGAAAGAGATATGTGCAGCTCCTATCGGGATTTGTCGGCACATTCGGGCGGTGTTGCTGGACTTGTTTTAACCTGTCGAATCATCTTATTGTACCGAGATACCGAGTCTGATCGGTGTGTCTTGGGTGGAGGTCTATTCCTTCGTTGACCGTGGGAGCTTGTTATGGGCTAAGTTGGGACCCCCCTGCAGGGATTGATCTTTCGAAAGCCGTGCCCGCGGTTATGGGCAGATGGGAATTTGTTAATGTCCGGTTGTAGATTACTTGAACTAAACTTAATTAAAATGAATCAACCGTGTGTGTTACTATGATGGCCCCTTCTCGGCGGAGTCTGTGAAGTGGACACGGTGTTGGAGTTATGCTTGCGCAGGATGTTCCTTTAGCTTCTCGCTCGTGCTTCGCCTTCTCTTCTCGCTCTCTTTTGCGTATACGTTAGCCACCACATATGCTAGTCACTTGCTGCAGCTCCACATATATTTGCCTTATCCATTCCTATGAGCTTAAATAGTTTTGATCGCGTGGGTGTGAGATTGCTGAGTCCCTGTGGCTCACAGATACTACAACTCCAGATGCAGGTCCAGGTGATTCTGCTCCAGTTGACGACCACGAGCTCAAGTGGGAGTTCGACGAGGACTCTCAGCGATACTATGTTTCCTTTCCCGATGATCAGTAGTGGTGCCTAGTTGGGGTTATCGATTCAGGACCTTGTCGCATGTTGGGTTCTTTTCTATTTTGGCACCGTAGTCGGGCCATGAGTGATTTGTATGATGGATGTTATTTCTGTACTCTGATGTGACGTGGCGAGTGTAAGCCAACTATGTTATCTCCCCCTTTTATTATATATTACATGGGATGTTGTAATGATTGCCTGACTTGCGACATTGCTTTCAATGCGGTTATGCCTCTAAGTCGTGCCTCGACACGTGGGAGTTATAGCCGCATCGAGGGCGTTACATGTAAGTTGTTCGGACGAAGGAAACATCATGACTTTGATGAATTCTGCTTCTTCAAGAAAACTTACTGTACCCGCAATACTGCTACCACACGCGAAGGATGGACGGCACTGTACCACGTCATATCACTGAAACCCACTAGGCCAAACTAGCCTGCCTAGGTCATCTATTTTGGAATGGAGGGAGTACGTCTCTGCACTGCTATGATTTTGTGTTGCACGTTCTCTATAGTTTTGCTACGATTTTCCTACCCTATGAACCAAATGAGGCCTGAATGTATCTGTGTCGACTATTGTCTGATCGAACGCTAAGCCTACAATTTTAGGAGCTAGGGCTATTGGTCGATCGACGAGGGATAAGTATAAGCGTACCACGAGCTCATCAGCCCCAACGTTTCTCTTTGGTGAGTGTTTTGCAAGTACTATAGCTCGCAAGTAGCTAGCCTACTAACACATAGAATCATCAAACAAGCCCTGCTGATATGATAAACAGTTCAAACTTACATCTAAGCATGCCATATATTACATCAAAAGTTGGTTGGGATACATCTATTTCCATAACTCGGAGAGGGTTCGCATGATTCAGTATCAAACAAAAGTAGCAAGTACCGCCCACACAAGACAGTGCACTAGCCCTAAGATGGTTTGAAACATGCATCATTCTGGTAATTAAACATAGGGAATGCAAACTACCCTGAAGGATTAGCACGACCAACTATTTCTTGTCATCGATCTCTCGGGCAATGACCACAGCACGGACAGCGGCATGGGAATCGATTTCTGGGGCAATGTCCACAGGACTGACCGCGACATCGGAATCGATCTCTGGGGCGATGTCCACGGGATGGACAGCGGCATCGGAATCGATCTCCGAGGCGATGCCAACAGGACGGGCCGCGACATCGGAATCATCAAGCACGTCCACCGGCACCTGCACAACCCTAACATATTAGCAAGCACATTGCAAATAATCAAAAACCACAACTATGGTAATAAGCCATTATTTTTTACCTTGTGGAGCTCACCGGGGGATCTCATCCCTCCGGGGGCTATCTCCTCGTCCTCGATGGGGGCCATCACCTTGCCAGGGGAATACTGCTCCTCAACGGCGACTATCTCCTCAAACTCGGCCTTGAGCCTCGCATTGGTGGCCATCAGAGTTCCTGGGGTAGGCATGATGGGGCCCTTGCTATTCTTCCAACTTTCTTTGAGGAGTTCGTCTGCCAACGTCGTCAACTCTTTGGCCAGTGCTTGTTTCCTGGAGTTCTTCGTCTCCATGGGTTGGCCCGCCAACATGGTCAACTCGTTCGTTGGTGCTCGCTTCCTGGAGATCGTTGTCTCTAGTGGGTTGTCCGCCGGCAACTCTTTGCCTAGTGCTCCAGGATCCATCAATGAACTGACAAACAAAAAGCAATCGAAAGGAAACCATAGTCGCAATGAAAACGGGAAAAGAATAGGATGCGAGAATCGGTCGGTGCTTCGCAAAAAGAAGATTCTTGGAATGAAAATATAGCGGCATAACTAATTCGCCCACCTTTTCTTCATCGGTACAGAAGAAAAATGGCAGAAGTGAGTATCCTGGAGTGAGGTTTTCTTCAAGAAAGGGAAGAAAGGGCTTGAACGAGCATTCCAGTGAAATGATGGCTGCTTCGTCTAGTCCAACTTGGAGGCCACCTTAGCACTGCTGGTAAAGGTGTGGGTTTTGTGATATGACGGGTCATGACGGCCACACCGGGGTGACAGGTGAGTCTCGACTGTAGCACCTCACTGTGATTTGGTGGATGGCACACGGGCCCGGATGCTTTGAAATGTCCCGCATGTAGATAGAGCGGCTAGTCATATAGGAGTGCTCAATATTGTGCACCGCGACCAAGGCGGAGAGGAAAACGAGAGAACTACATAAGTAATGCATGATTTTAATTAGGGTAGTTTTGTAAAGTACGAGATACATTCCTCCAATCGCAAAATGCCTTGGTTCATGAGATTTGAGATTTGAGCCCTATAAAACAGAAGGGAGGGAGTACTGCACATGGTGTAGTCTAGTCACTTGTTGAAATATGTAGAAAGGCAAATACTCCTTTCCGGTTTACATGGCTATACTACTCCCTTCGTCTAGGTGTGTAAGTCATCTTACGAAAACCAAATAGTCCCAAAACACTTAGGCGCGGTGCATTAACTTCTACCTTGTTTCTTGTTTCTTGACATATCAACCAATAAGAGATGAGAGGTGTGCATGCTTTTAATGACTTGCAATGACTAGTTCATTGCATGCAATGCTATTAATTAGCAAATAAACATTGGTGACCCAAGGAGGAAAAGGTGCTAAGCGCGTGGACCTATGCAGAATGAGTATCAACCAATGGATGATGGAGTTTAATTGTTAAACAATAGCAATTTTGTCTCATGCAAGAGCCTTGCTAGTATATGCGTGCTCCAAGGCACCGCACCATGTGAGCATTCGCAACTGCCACGTTCGCGTTGCGCTTGGCTCTTCGCCTCTTCGAGAAGACGAACAATGATGTTACTCCTACTTCTACAATATCGAATCCACTTCTGCATGTCCGTCCACCTTGTGCGGGGGGATAGCGTGTAGCAAAAGCTTCTACTTATTGCTCCTGCATTTGCATCTATGATAGGTGGGCCCAACAGGTGGTTGGCCCTCCTGTCATGCAGCAAAGGCAAGTGCAGTTAAGGCACCGGAGCTCAGTCCGCGAGGGAGAGGGCATTGTAGGGCATCCACAGTGGTTGGAGGCAGCATTGCCTCTAAGCTGGGGTCCACATTGCTGCCTCTAAGGTTAGTCAAAAATGCTGCAATGTATGGCATTTGAGTGCAGCCTCTATAGCGATCCCACAAAAACAATAACCAAGTTGATATCTGAATCACTTTTCAGTTGGGAGACTCAACAAAGTGGATGACATGTAGGGACATATGTGTATTTTAATTGAAACAAAAGCTTGGAGGCAGCCTCTTAGCTTAGAGGCGATGCCAAGGATTTTTTGTTAGAGGCAACCTCTTGCAATGTATAAAGGCAGCCTCTAAAGGCTTAGAGGCAGCTATAGAGGCAGCAAAAGTGCACATTGTGGATGCTCATAGTAATCAAATTTCTCGGTCTTGTACGAGTTGACGCGACACATCAAAGCACTGCACTCGATATAAGTCTTTTTACACATTTCAAATGGACTACTTCGTATGTAGACATATTCTGCTTCGTATGTACTCCCTCCGTCCCATAATGTAAGACATTTTTTGCCACTAGTGTAGTGTCAAAAAACATCTTACATTATGGGACAGAGGGAGTAGTCACTTGTTGCAATCTCTAAAAAGACTTATATTTGGAACCGGGGGGAGTACAACGCATGCATGCATGCTGTGACTTTCCTTTTGATACTTGCATGTGTTGATTTGATGCACCTTGCTAAATTTTGACTATAAATTTCACTAACCAAATTTTCATGCATGTCACAAAAAATTACGGGGCTGTTTGGATTGTGACTATGTTTGTATTATGTTGCCACATTATTTTTCCCACACTTGCCACACTTGCCTAACCTGAGTTGCTCAAATTGTTAGACACACTTTGGCTTGCCTATGGGAATCTTGCCACAATTTTTGTGTCTATGACATGTGGGGTTCACTGCTAATAAAAACAATTCTTGTCTTAGGTGTGGCTAATAAAAAAGACTTATATTTAGGAACGGAGGGAGTAGAAAATATAAATAATAATGCATGTTGGGGCAACCCACGTTTCCGCTAATTTTAGCCGTGGGCTTGTTCACAATTTTTACGAGGGGGTGTGTCGGTGTCAAAACCGGCGGATCTCGGGTAGGGGGTCCCGAACTGTGCGTCTAGGCGGATGGTAACAGGAGACAAGGGACACGATGTTTTTACCCAGGTTCGGGCCCTCTCGATGGAGGTAAAACCCTACTCCTGCTTGATTAATATTGATGATATGGGTAGTACAAGAGTTGATCTACCACGAGATCAGAGAGGCTAAACCCTAGAAGCTAGCCTATGGTGTGATTGTCGTTCGTCCTACGAACTAAAACTCTCCGGTTTATATAGACACCGGAGAGAGCTAGGGTTACACAGAGTCGGTTACAATGGGAGGAGATCTTCATATCATATCGCCAAGCTTGCCATCCACGCCAAGGAAAGTCCTATCCGGACACGGGACGAAGTCTTCAATCTTGTATCTTCATAGTCCGGGAGTCCGGCCAAAGGTCATAGTCCAGCCATCCGGACACCCCCTAATCCAGGACTCCCTCAGTAGCCCCTGAACCAGGCTTTAATGACGACGAGTCCAGCGTGCAAATTGTCTTCGGCATTGCAAGGTGGGTTCCTCCTACGAATACTTCATAGAAGATGTTGAACACAAGGATAGTGTCCGGTTCTGCAAAATAAGTTCCACATACCACCGTAGAGAGAATAATATCTGCACAAATCTAATCTGCTGACGTATTCCGCAGCATGAGATCACGCCATGGCCAAGCCTTTATTCGAATCGTCTTACTGTTCCACCTCAGCGCGTTTAGCGAGGCGGTTTCCTCGGCACGTCTTGTCAAGGCAGAGATCGTGTCCCCTTATTCCGGGATTCTCATCAATACGGGCGTGGGTAACCCAACCGCGCCATTAACCGCGAAGCTTGGGAGATAGGCGAGTTTTATTAGGCTGGTGGGGGCTTATAGTTTTGACCGCCCATATAAGGGGATAAGGATCCACCCTTCCCATTTACGCCTTCTTCCTCCTTTGCTTATCCATTCCTGCGCACTCAAGCTCCAGCGCCCAAGTCCGCACTTCCCACCTCAACCTTTCTCGAATCATGTCCGGAGCGGGAGGTAGATGGATGGCCTCCTCCGTCATGGAGGGGCAAATCAAAAAGTTGAGGAAGGCCGGATACTTGTCTGACGACATCGCGCACCAGCTTCCAGATGAGGGGCAACTTCTCCCCACCCCCAGGCCTCATGAGAGGGTGGTGTTCCTCACCCACTTCCTCCGCGGACTAGGTTTTACACTTCTCCCATTTGTCCGGGGGCTCATGTTCTACTATGGCCTAGATTTCCATGATCTGGCCCCGAACTTCATCCTCAACATATTGACGTTCATCGTCGTGTGCGAGGCCTTCCTCTGCATCCAGCCCCACTTCGGCTTATGGCTGAAGACTTTTAATGTCAAGCCGAAGGTAGTGGGCGGCCACCAAGCAGAGTGCGGAGGTGCCATGGTGGGCCGGATGGCCAACGTCCTATGGCTCGAGGGCTCCTTTGTGGAGACAATAAAGGGGTGGAAATCGGGGTGGTTCTACATCACCGAGTTGCGCAACCCTAAATGGGCGGCGGCCCCCGAATTCCGATCTGGTTTCCCCACACGGCTCACCTCCTGGAAAGAGACGGGCCTAACGTGGGGAGATTCGGAAGAGCTGACCGGACTTCAAGCCTGCGTACAAAAGCTGGTGAACAAGAATCTCAAGCTTGTCAACGTAGTCCAGGTCATGCTCATCCGCCAGATCCTCCCATGACAACAACGGGCCTTCAAATTGTGGGAGTTTGATCTGGCACAACACCAAAACTTGAGCAAGCTCTTCGACACTATGTACGAAGATGCCTGGAAGGCACTGTTTAAGGGCGCCGAGGCCCCCGCATCTACTACCGAAGATCGCGGATTCAGCTCGCCGCGTCAGGCCAGCGAGGTAAGCTATTCTACCCTTTACGGGACTCTTGTTTTTCATAATCTGTCTCTATGTGGCATCTAAACTCCCTCACCTTTGACGGGACTGGCTGAAGAAGTCCGGGCAGGTTAACTGTCCAGCTCCCTTACTAGAAGACCCAGCGGACGCCCGATTGACGGGGCTGCTGGTTCCGACACCTCACGTGGTGTTGGATAAGAAGGCCAAGAAGAAGGCCACGGGAACCCGAAAGAGTTCCCGGCATCAGGTGTTATCGGACTCATCGTCCGATGACTCCGAGGCGGACTCCTCCCGCGAAGACAAGGAGGAGAAAAAAGAGGCTTCGTCCCCAGCGGGGGGATAGAAGAAAAAGAAGGCTTCCCCAACCGGGGAGGCCGGAGGGTCCAAGAAGGGAAGGACCCTTCCTTCGGACTTCTCCATCGACGCCGATGACGGCGAAGAGGAGTGGCCACCGAGAGCTAAGCCCCTGGCGACATCGTAAGTGTCTGGATATCAGAATAATTCATGGCGTTTTGCTTGTCGCATAGAATCTCCTAACGCCGAATACAACCCTGCAGCCCGCCCAAGGACGGGCTTGACATTTCAATGAGCGGCTCCCTGGTTCCGTCAGATGTGAACAACACTTCACTTCCGACCGCCTCCTCTCCTCGCGCTACTGATGACACCGAGGTGGGGTCCCAAAAGGGGCCCATCCAGGAGGAGGAGGTCCCGGAGGTACCACAAGGCATCCTCCCGGACTTTGGGCATAAGGGGGATCAAACCCCAAGGGGTTCTATGTCCGGCCCTGGGCCGGACTCCGCACCGGAACCTTCAGTGGTTCCGGAGTTCGATGGGCGGTCCCTTCGTAAGAAGGGCGAGACTGCGACACCGGCAACCTCCGCCCAACCGGAGGCACCGGATAGCTTGCTGGAGGCGCTTAACGGCGCCTCCATCAACGAGGCGCACCACACTATCATGAGTGCGGTGATCTAGAAAGTTCAGTCCGCCAAGAGCGGGCTGACTGAAGCCTGTACCAGCCTTCTAACAGGCTTTGAGGTAAGTTTTTAGATATGTAAGAATATTACCGCATAGACCGTAGCCCCTGATGCTCAGTTTGGTGTTCCGAAAGAAAAGCCGAGCTAAGGATCGAAAAAGATATACACAGGAGTCTAACATAAATATGTCAATATGCGAATGCAGCCTGCGCTGCTGACCTCTGCCGCACTGACTGCGGAGGTCGACGCATCGAAGCAGAACCTCGAGCGGTCCGAGAACGAGCTCGGGCGTGCCAAGAAGCAGCTCGAGGACAAGGAAGGTAAGTAATACCTTATAGAAAGGATTTGGTTGCAAAAAATGACAGGAATAACATGGGTCTTGCAGGGGCCACGACCGAGGTGGCGACCCTGAAGGAAGCGGTGTCCAAGGACGAAAACAGTGTGGCCTTGGAGCGCACCGAGTGAGAGAAGCAGGAGGCGCGGGTGGCAGAGGTGCGGCAAGAGCTCCCAGCTCTCGTGGAGAAACACGAGAGTTTGGAGCGTGACTCGAAGACTCGAGAGTCCGAGCTCGCCTTGGCTCTTGAGATGTCCAAAACCGCTAAGGCCGAAGCCCAGAAGGCCCTCTAGGAGATCGAGGCGATAAAGAAGATAGAGGCGGGTAAGGCATTCGTTATGCAAAGCAAGCATATAAAAGTGAATTATCTGTTACTTACCCGAATCCGGAGCTCTCCAGGAGCGTTCGCCGATCTGCCCCGTAGTGTGTCTGATGCTGCCGCATTCTACCGGGCCGAGGAAGGAAGCTCGACGGAGAAAGTGTTCTGGTCCCAGTATGCTGAGGCCGGACATCCGGTGCCCCTGAGCGACCAGCTGAAGCAGCTGGTCGAGCTCCACAAGGTGGCCGAATAGGCCATGAAGGGCCTCATAGTTCGGCTGTGGCCTAGAGAAACCATGCCTGGGAGCTACTTCGGTCTGGTGTGGCGGCTGGTGGACGCCTGTCCATGGATTGAAGTCATCAAGCACTCCGTCTGTATTGAAGGTGCCCGTCGGTCCCTTGCCCGTGCTAAAATGCACTGGGGGAAGATGGACGCCGAGAAGCTTGTGACGGACGCGCCACCGCCGGGCAAGGAGTATCGCAAGCCCGAGATGTATTATGAGGGCGTCCTGAAGGGTGCCCGCCTTATAGCGGGTGAATGCTCCAAAGATGTAATTTTTGAGTAGACTCGCATCTGTTATCCTGTACGCTGAAAACTTTGTTCATATGCGCTAAGCAACGCTTGTTAATTTCAAATATTACCTTCTGTGCGGTCGTTTATCAAATCTGAGAGATGCAAGTCGTCGGCTTCTACCCCCATGCCACGAGTGCTGGGGTGTTCGGGATAAACCTGAGTGCTCTTGTTCCCATTCTTGGGTCCATCTAGGGAGGCGCTCAGCACAATGAACAAGGCCATCGGACTTATAATGCTTTATCACTCTCACTTAGCCATAGAATTCTATAATTTTAAATTTCAGCGAAGCCCCTAGTATTCGGAAGATCGAGTTCGGGGCGCTATCCACGCCTAGGCCAGACAAATCCGGCTCCTCGCTCTAAGCGGCATAAGTCTTTAGGGACTCGAAAAACCTCGCGAACAGCAACCGGTCTCTCGCACTATCATGACCGTCAGTTTTAGCTTTCTCTACTGAGGTGTTAACCCAGCTCAACTGGGGCACAATCACAGTAGTTCTCCCAGTGCTACCTTAGCCAACATTGCGGAACGTAAGGTACCAAAACATGGGAGCCGGGCAAACCCAACTATTGACCCAAGACATGATTCGGAGCCGATGCATATAGTGCTATAAGTTCGGGGTGCCGCACTCGTGAGAGTGTTCGGTCTTCTCACACCGTGTTATGGGTGCTTAAGCCCCTGGTGTATTGGCCGTACCAAAGTGTACGGTTGCATAATGTCATGACTGAACATATTTGTATACAAATAGATGAATACAATAATAGATAAGAGCTATGTATTGCTTATTAAAAAGGGCTGCTATGAAAGCAGAACGATACAAATAGTGCGATAAGCAAGAGATGGGATTATTTGACATGTCCCCCTCCAGGGGCAAGCTGCGAGACTTTAAGTAAAACAGGTATTTAGCTCGTTATAGAGACCACCTGGACATTTGACGTGGCTTGTTCTCTCCCTGGCTGTTGCATCGTGTGTTCGGAGAGTGTATTGCCGGACAGGCCTTCCTGATAGTGGGGTCCTGAAAGTATATATAAAAAAGGAAACGGCAGAATAGGGAGCCCCTAGTGCGGTTGAGCCGCATTCTGGGCGTGCCGTGGTTGTGCCCCTCCCCTTATGCCCATGGTATTTCCAAAGCGTAATTATGTACACGTGGTACCACTATCGCCATCTGGCGAGGGCTAGGGTTGGGGTTGCACTGCTATGCTTGCTCGGAACGTGCCAGCCGGTTTTGTTGTAGGTTACTTCGGGCGCGCTTGACGTTGTCCGGACGTTTAACAACCGGATTGGAGAATTGCCTTGAGAGGCTACTTTGTACTTCCGCTGCCAGGGCCGCCATGTGCTCCTCCGTTCGGAGAGAGCATTCGGTGTTTCCATTTACCGTAATGACTCCGCGAGGGCCTGGCATCTTGAGCTTGAGATATGCGTAGTGCGGCACCGCATTGAATTTTGCGAATGCGGTTCGTCCGAGCAGGGCGTGATAGCCACTGCGGAATGGGACTATGTCAAAGATTAACTCTTCGGTTCGGAAATTATCCGGGGATCCGAAGACCACTTCGAGTGTAACCGAGCCTGTACAGCTCGCTTCTACACCTGGTATGACGCCTTTAAAGGTTTTCTTTGTGGGTTTAATCCTTGAGGGATCTATACCCATTTTTCGCAATGTATCCTGACAAAGCAGGTTTAGGCTGCTGCCGCCGTCCATGAGGACTCTAGTGAGGTGAAATCCTTCAATGATTGGGTCTAGGACCAATGCAGCGAATCCGCCGTGACGGATGCTAGTGGGGTGGTCCCGTCGATCAAAAGTGATCGGGCAGGAGGACCATGGGTTGAACTTTGGGGCGACTGGCTCGAATGCCTAGACGTCCTTGAGAGCACGCTTCCGCTCCCTTTTGGGGATATGGGTTGCGTATATCATGTTCACCATCCGCACTTGCAGGGGGAAGCCCTTCTGTCCTCTGTTGTTCGGCGGAGGGGGCTCCTCCTCGTCATCGCTATGCAGCCCCTTGTCTCTGGTTTCGGCACTTAACTTGCCTGCCTGCTTGAACACCCAACAATCCCTGTTGGTGTGGTTGGCTGGTTGTTCGGGGGTGTCATGTATCTGGCACGAGCGATCGAGTATCCGGTCTAAATTGGATGGGCCCGGAGGGTTTATTTTGAATGGCTTCTTCCGCTGACCGGGTTTAGAGCCTCTGAATCCGGCATTAACTGTCGTATCCTTAGTATTGTCGCCATTAATGTGGCGCTTGTGCTTGTTGCGACGTGACCTGCCATTGTTGTCCTTGGTATCCGAATTGCCAGGGCTCTTGGTTATGTTATTGCTATGAGCTAGCCAACTGTCTTCTCCCGTGCAAAAGCGGGTCATGAGTGTCGTGAGGGCTGCCATAGATTTCGGCTTTTCCTGTCCTAGGTGCCGGGCAAGCCATTCGTCTCGGATGTTGTGCCTGAAGGCTGCAAGGGCCTCGGCGTCCGGACAGTCGACTATTTGATTTTTCTTGGTTAGGAACCGTGTCCAGAATTGTCTGGCCGATTCCTCTGGCTGCTGGATTGTGTGGCTTAGGTCATCAGCGTCTGGTGGTCGCACATAAGTGCCTTGGAAGTTATCAAGGAATGCGGATTCCAGGTCCTCCCAGCAACTAATTGACTCTGCTGGCAGGCTGTTAAGCCAGTGCCGAGCTGGTCCTTTAAGCTTGAGCGGGAGGTACTTGATGGCGTGTAGATCATCACCACGGGCCATGTGGACGTGAAGGAGATATTTCTCGATCCATACCGCAGGATCTATTGTGCCATCGTATGATTCGATGTTTACGGGTTTAAAACCCTCGGGGATTTGATGATCCATTACTTCGTCTGTGAAGCATAGTGGGTGTGCGGCGCCCCTGTACTGGGCTATATCGTGACGTAGCTCGGATGAGCTTTGTCTGTTGTGTTCGGCCTGGCAGTATTTATCATATCCGGCGTCACCGTTATCGTCACGTGACGTGGGGCTCCCACGCGATCCGTAGATCAATCTTGTTTTCCTTGCCTTATCCTCCAATATGTCTCGCTGGTCTGTTGCGTTTGCCCGCGCTCTGATATTTTTTGCGCGGCGCTGGGGTGCGGCTTGGGTTGAGGGCCGAAAGGCCTCTCTGTCGCGGCCACGGGGTGGTCGATCGGGCGCATCATACGCTGGTGATGTAGGTTTAGTTGCTTCCTCCTCTAGTTGGGGTAGCAGCCTGCGCTTTGGGTCGCTTTTGGAGGGGCGTTCGACTTTATACTCTTCGGCCGCCAGGACTTCAGTCCATCTATCGGCTAGCAAGTCTTGGTCAACTCTAAGCTGCTGCTGTTTTTTCTTGAGGATGCTTACCGTGGCCATAAGCCTGCGTTTGAAACGCTCTTGTTCGACAGGATCCTCTGGCACGACGAATTCGTCGTTGTCGAGGCTTGCCTCGTCTTCGGAGGGAGGCATATAATTGTCATCCTCGACCTCCCTGTCTGCCGCTCTCTCATGAGGGCTGGCTCCGCCGTGCTCCTGTGTTGAATCCTGCTGGAGGGGGTTGTCTTCAGCACTGTCCGGGGTGTTGTTGTCTCCAGTGCTGGACTCGCCATTTTTGCTTTGGCGGGATTTAGAGCGGCGCCGCTGACGTCGGCGCTTGGGTTGCTTCTTGGAGGGGTCATTCTTTGTTTTTTCATCGCCATCCCCTGCTTTGGGGGTGTCCACCATGTATATGTCATATGACGAGGTAGCTTTCCAGTGCCCTATAGGTGCTGGTTCTTGGTCGTCTCCTTCATCGGCGTCCATACCGTCGATGTCTTCGGAGTCAAAGTCGAGCATGTCGGTTAGGTCGTCGATAGTAGCTACGAAGTCGGTGGTGGGTGGGTTTCGAATTTATTTGTCGTCTGCATCCCAACCTTGCTGACCATAGTCCGGCCAGGGCTCTCCTGACAAAGAGAGAGACTTTAGTGAATTCAGGATATCGCCAAAGGGCGAGTGCTGGAAGACGTCCGCGGCGGTGAACTCCATGATCGGAGCCCAATCGGGTTCGATCGGAAGGGGTGCGGAAGATTTGGAGTCCGGAAAGGAGTCCGGCACCTTGGAGTCACAGGCCTCGCAAAGGACTAGGCTGGTATTCGGCTCTATCGCCGTAGAGATTGCGGCTCCTGGGGCGGCGTCCAACCGTCCGTCCCCAACTGGCGTAGTCGGCTCTGAGCTAATGCTCGGAGCGGACACCTGGGCTGCGCTCTGGGCGCTGTCCAGCGGCAGAGCTAGATCATGCCCATCGTGACAGTGTGGCACGCTCGGCCGTGGCTCGAGTTCGTCGAAGATCAAGTCCCCGCGGATGTCAGTCGTGTAGTTTAAGCTTCCTAATCTGACCTGATGGCCAGGGGCGTAGCTTTCGATCTGCTCCAGATGGCCAAGCGAATTGGCCTGCAGTGCGATGCCGCCGAATACGAAGATCTGTCCGGGGAGAAAAGTCTCACCCTGGACCGCGTCGTCGTTGATGACCGAAGAAGCCATCGGGCCTAAAGGTGACGACACAGAGGAACTCTCAATGAAAGCACCAATGTCGGTGTCAAAACCGGTGGATCTCGGGTAGGGGGTCCCGAACTGTGCGTCTAGGCGGATGGTAACAGGAGACAAGGGACATGATGTTTTTACCCAGGTTCGGGCCCTCTCGATGGAGGTAAAATCCTACTCCTGCTTGATTAATATTGATGATATGGGTAGTACAAGAGTTGATCTACCACGAGATCACAAAGGCTAAACCCTAGAAGCTAGCCTATGGTATGATTGTTTTTCGTCCTACGGACTAAAACTCTCCGGTTTATATAGACACCGAAGAGGGCTAGGGTTACACAGAGTCGGTTTCAATGGGAGGAGATCTTCATATCATATCGCCAAGCTTGCCTTCCACGCCAAGGAAAGTCCTATCCGGACATGGGACGAAGTCTTCAATCTTGTATCTTCATACTCCAGGAGTCCGGCCATCCGGACACCCCCTAATCCAGGACTCCCTCAGGGTGGTTGTTCATTTAATGGAGGGACTTGTAGTACCAGACTTGAACGATACAAAGTGTGACCTGGCACACCGTAACACCACTTGGAACAAGCGAGTAGCTATCTCAAAAACAATCAACAACTAAAAAAACCGTGACCTGGCATGTAGTAGTACACAATTTTAAATGATTGTTTTGATGGAGTGAAAAAGGAAAACTACCCCACTATGTATATATAGGCCAGAGCCTCCACGCTTGCTTGCTAGGGTTGCTCTATTCACACACTCTCATCCTCTCTAGATCTAAACAAGATAGGGGTAGTAACACTGTTTTTCTCCCTTCAAAAAACACTGGCTTTCTATCCTCACCGCTTGATTA
Organism: Triticum dicoccoides; assembly: GCF_002162155.2. Lineage (NCBI taxonomy): Eukaryota > Viridiplantae > Streptophyta > Magnoliopsida > Poales > Poaceae > Triticum > Triticum dicoccoides. The sequence goes on along the minus strand of NC_041387.1, from coordinate 445,639,112 downwards.
ATTGTAATATAGCGGGGTTTTTACGCCCCAAACTACGAATGTCGTGTTCTCCACAGGGACTGGGCGACGGCAACTATGCTCGGCTAAAGCTAGGTAACACAATTCAGATTATGAATGTAAGAAAATAAACCTAAACTAAACAAGGTCATTCCCAAAGATTGTCGACAAGAAAAAGCAAAGAAAAGGAAAGGGAGATTCAGATTTTACTCATTGTCTTTTTGGTATTTTCCTAATGCTTGAGAAGTTAAAATACTAATACGAGCAATCATCAAACAGCTAGGGAATTAAAAAGACATGATCATATATATAACATGGAGGAAGAAACAAGATTTTAGGACAGAACATGAACATATCACATCATAGGCACACATGTATATATATATCACACGTGCTGGAGTTAAACAGACTACAAAATGAAACAAGTTCACAAGGTTGGATACTCATATATGGTGACAGATAGACCACAAATACACGGCAAGAACACACAATATGTGATACAATATTTATAAGTCCGAAACTGAACAATCGTCAGGTTATAAGCTCTTATGAAATCTGAATATTATAAGTATTACACATCTCAATTCTGAACATTACAGAGTACTGAACATTACACTACTCAAAGATTACAGAAATTTAGAGAATAGAGAGAGGGAGAAAGAGAGATAGAGAGAGATGACAGCAGCAAGTTCGTGAAGAGGAGCAGCTGGACATCAGGGGCGTTGGAGAGAAAGTGCAGCAGTAGGAGGCGTTGAGAGGAGAAGGTGCAGCAGTTCGTGGGAGAAGAAGGGGCGCAAGGAGAGAGGTTGAGAGCAGCAGCAGCGGCAGGTAGAAGAAGTCGAGCGGAGGAGGAGCAGCAGTAGGGGCGAGGGGAGGAGCAGCAGCGTGGAGGGTTGAGAGAGTAGCAGCAGCAGCAACAGAGGAAGAGAAGAAGGAGCAGCAGCAGGGGACGTTGAGAGAGAACAGGAGCCAGATTGGGGCAGAAAGGAGGAGAATCAGCAAGTTGGGGTTCAGAGAAGATCAACAGCGAGAGGACTTTGAGAGGAGGAGCAACAGGACAAGGGGAGAAGAAGCAGCAGTAGGGATGGGGAAGAGGAGCAGCGGCAGAAGGCAGGGTCGCGCGGGTACCCAGACACCTGTCTGGTCGGGCGCGCGAGGTGCGGCGGTGGAGTGATGGCGCTGTGGTGGAGATGGTGGCGCTGGTGGAGATGAGTGGATGGATGGCTGGGAGGCGCAGGTGGATGGAGGTGATGGTGGTGCTGGGTGGATGTGCTGCGGAGGCGCACCACCATGCCGGCCTGGCCGTGGCGGCGGCCGGAGGTGGAGAAGGAGTGGTGAGGGGGAGAGAGATGAAGATGTGGCCAGGCCCGATTTGGGAATGGAAGCTGCGCTAGGGATTTAGTTCCTCTCCTCAGATCTGCATTCTTGTTGTTTAGCCCTCCTACTTCTCTTCTTTCTTCACAAGAAGGTCCTCCCACTTCTTTAGCTAGCCCCTCTAGTTACTACTTGTCATCACACACAAGTCCATTCTTGCTTCTCTTTTCACTTGAATAATTCTCTGAACCACTTGGTCTGGATCTTGGAAGTTTATAGTGCCCTTGCGCACTTTTCTGCAAAAGAAACCAATGACGAGTAAATGGTCTTTTATATGATTTTCATCCAAATATATCAGAGTTCATAGTAAGAATGGATGAACATATATCAACAAATGGTGTATATATGTGCCAAAATTATGTATATGAAATGTGCTTATCAAGTTCCCCCACACTTAAATCTTTGCTTGTCCTCAAGCAAAGGCATATGACAAAAGCAAGAACATGAATAGTGAACTGACTAGAGAATGTCAAGTGAAGTAGATCTCTAAACAGTGCATGCTTTGGACTTGGCTAGTGAAAATTAATGGTTAAGAGTGCTACATATCAATAGGACACTAGTAAACTCGACCATTTTAAACTTTTGCAATGATAAACGAAGATTAGCAAGTACAAATGCTGATTGTGCCAAAGGGTTCCTAAAGAGAGCATGATCCCAAAAAAACTTATTACCCGGAACATAACATTATGGTAGAAGCACTTATTGAATTTGAAGGAAGTAATGGTAATATTTATTGATCTCACCAAAGGAACATACCACCGATCCCGAGAACATGGTATACACCCGGCTTGACCAATTATTAGGGTTTTTTTTGTTTGTCTCCCCAAAGGAACATACCACCGATCCCGAGAACATGGTATACACCTGGTTCGAAAATTACATATTTATTATTTATTTATTACTATCCAAGCTACCAGATTTCACATGCCACCGATCCCGAGAACATGACATGCTACTGTAGGTAGACCAGACTTATTCATTATAAGATATACCTTTTTTTAAATGAACAATGCATAAGCACAAAAAACAGGAATCCTCACTTCTCCATGTCTGGTTCACATGCTACCGATCCAGGGAACATAGCATGTTAATCCATAGTGGTTAGAGATTTGCTCTGAATGAGAACACACTTGGCACAAATTCATCATCTAATCCATAGTGGTTAGGTGATTGCTCTGAAAGAAAACGCCACCTATTTTTTTGTCTTCTATTGTGAGAGGTAAAGCTACTTCATGGATTTGAATCTTGTACTCCCTCCGTCCAAAAATACTTGTCATTGAAATGGATGTATCTAGATGTATTTTAGTTCTAGACACATCCATTTTGATGATAAGTAATTCCGGACGGAGGGAGTACTTGGTTCAAACAAGAAATAAAGTGGGGGTGGGTGTAAGTGCATCTAGTGCCCCTTAGTGATTTTGGTGTATTGAAGACTTATAGGTTAAGGGACTGATGCGTTTGTGAGTGTACACAGGTCTGTAAGTCTATGAGGAGTTTGATATTTACAGAGAAAGTCGACCCCTAAAAATGAAGTTCTTCAACTAAAGACTTTGGATTTCTGAAGACTTTCTGAAGACTTTGAAAGTGAAGAAATTGGTGTAACCTTGAAGACTTGGCAATAATTCGAGGAACATGAAGCTTGAAGACTTTTGTTCTTATAGTTTCATTTTCTCTTTCTTGAGTCATAGGAAACACCGTACTATTAAAGGTGGTCGAGGAAATACTAAGGAAAAATTTCCGTGTGATGCTCAACTCAAAATCCTACACCTACCAATCCCTTCGAGTGGAGCCATTGGAAATCTCTTACAGTTCAGTCATATTCTTTAGTGACAGAGACGAAGTTCTTCTGGTCTCTGAGGAATTTGTTCTGACTGAGGAGTTAGGAATTTGCCAGTGTGAATTGCCTACATAGTGAGGAACATGATAGCCCTGAGGAATTTGAGAGTCAAATATTCCGACCGTTGTTGTGCTATGCGCCAACTATCCCAAAATATCTACCCACCTAATGGTCATATCAGACAAAGGCATTTATGTCTTATCATGTCGGGCTTCTCCCTAGGCTATAAATAGTCGCCCCCTACAACCACTAGCTGGTTGGCTGCTCTAAGAGAAACTGACACTTGTCATTTGAGAGCGCATCCCATCCTCTGAGGACTTTGAGCGAAAATCATCAAGTGAGGAAAACCCAAACCCAACACCTACAAACGCAAAGTGATTGAGCATCACTGAAGAGATTGATCCTGCGTGGATCCGATGCTTGTTACCTTTGAAGACTGTGCTTCTTCCAGATGGTTAGGCGTCAAGGTCTAGAGCATCCAAGAGGAATTGTGGATCGCCGAGTGACCAAGTTTGTGAAGGTCCGGAAGTCACTTGAAGACTTACCATGAGTGATTGGGCGTCTGTGTGACCTTAGCTCAAGGAGAATACGATGAGGACTGTATGCCCGGGACTGGGTGTCCTCGAGTTTAAATACTCAGCCGCTCCAACCAGACGTACAACTGAGACAGCAGTTGGAACTGGTCTACCAAATCATTGTCTTCACCAAGCTTACTAGTTCTATTTCCTCAACTCTTTCATTTCCTCATTTCTGTTGTTGTGTGCCTGTTCATATCTGTTTGAAGACTTTGACTGAAGACTTTCTGAATTTCCTCAGTTCAATTTCTTCAGTCTGTCCGTCTTCTTTCTATGTTATCCTATGTTTACGCTTTCTGTACTCTGTGCTTGTCTTCATTCCATTATGATGACCATGCTTGTGTTCTGTTATGTTTACATTTGAGTACTTATTCCGCTGCTAGTAGTTCTTCATTTAGGAATTTCCTCACCAGCAAATTCCTCAGTGAAGAATTCATAAAAATCGCCTATTCACCCCCCTCTAGTCAATATAACGCACTTTCAATTGGTATCAGAGCAAGGTACTCCCTTGTTCTGTGTGATTTTGGTTTAACCGCCTGGAGTTTAGTTATGTCGACTGCAGGTATGATCAAGGTCTTTGCTGGGTGTCCTACCTTCGATGGAACGGACTACCCCTACTGGAAGAATAAGATGTGAATGCATCTTGAGGCAATTGATAACGATCTCTGCTATGTTGTGGAAAATGGTGTTCCCTCTGTCACACCTTCTCTGAACGCTACTGATGTGAAGAGATTCAAGCAACTCGATTCTCAAGCAAAGAATATCATATGTGGCCACCTGAGCAAAGGACAGTATGGAAGAGTGAGTGCTTTGGAAACTGCTAAGCTTATCTCGGATAGGCTGTCCAAAGTGAATGAAGGAGTCCCAACTCAACGTGACTCTCGTGTTGACGTTCTTCGCAATCTCTTCAACCGCTTCAAAAGACTCGGCAATGAATATGTCCAGCAAACCTTCGATCGCCTCACTGATATCTCAAATGAGCTTCAAGCACTGGGCAACACTGACATCACCGACCATGAGGTGGTGAAGAAATTGCTGAGATCGCTTGATTCTTCATTTGATACTCTGGTACTGATGATTCAAGAACGTGCTGATTACAAGTCACTTGATCCCGCTGATATCCTCGAGAGGCTAAATACTCATGAGTTCGAGCTTGCTGAGAAGAGAGATCTCTATGGTTCGAGCTATGGCAGATCACGTGCTCTGAAGGCCAAGGCAGTCTCTGAGTCTGAAGATGAGGACTCTGCTAGCAGCCTTGGCGACCCTGAAGAACTGAGTCGGGAATTAGCATTGCTCGTGAACAAATTTCAGAAGTTCTCAAGACGTGGTCGCTTTGGAAAATCCTGAAGGAGCAATGATTCCTGATCCAGTGACTACAAGAAGAGGCTATGCCACAAATGCAAGAAACCTGGTCACTACATCCAAGATTGTCCTCAGTGGGATAAGGAATCAAAGAAGAAGAAATACAAGGATTACAGTTCTGATGACGCAAAGAAGAAGAAGAAATCTTCACAGTCTTCATCATCAAAATCCTCGAAGTCTTCATCTCACAATAAGAGCAGCTCCAAGAAGGCTCGGGCATTCATTCGCAAGGAAATGGACTCTGAGGCTGAATCTGAGGAACATGAGGACGAGGAGGCATCTGAGGAGTCCGAGTCTGGTGTGGCGAGCCTAGCTTTCGCTACTACATTCGTCAGCAAGTCTATCTTCAACTCTAAAGAAAATGGCTCCACCAACAAGGCTGATGAAGGCAATGATAACTACGCTCCCACCTATTGCTTCATGGCAAAGGGTGCCCAGGTAACTAAATACGCCTCCTATGAATCTAGTGAGGATGAATCTGATGAAAACCTCAAGCCCAGCTACTCTAAACTTGCTAAGATTGTTGTGAAACAACAAAAGGCTTTTGAAAAAGTTCAAAACATGCTAGATAAAAGTGATGATATCTTGGGTGAAGAAATGGATCGCACTAAAACCTTGACTGAGAATCTTCAGAGACTTCAGTCCAAGTTTGACAACCTTCAAGGTCATCATAACACTCTCTTATTTGATCACGAGAAGCTTTCTTATGAATTTCTTCAAAGAAAGCAAGATCTTGAAAAGCTAAGAGTGGATTATGAAGATCTTCAGAAGGAGCACGATTCATTACTTGCTCAACAAATCAGCGCTACTCAGGAAGAATTTGTTCCTCCATGTCTGAAGTGCATTGAACGTGAAACTGCTAATTCTTCACCCGAATGTTCAAATGCTTCTAATGCTACAAATTCTTCATTAGTCTCTGCTATCACTAGTTCCTCATCTAACGACATTGCTAGTATCACTAATGATGCAGGGCTGAAGGAATTGTACATGACAAGCATGTACAAAAGCCTCAAAGGGCATCAGACTCTTTGTGATGTGCTTAAAAAGCAGATCCTCAACAGAAACCCTAGGAAAGAGGGTATTGCCTTTGAGAGGAAACTCAATGCTGATGGAACATATTGGAAGCCTGAGTAGTACACGAAAACCTCATGGGTTGCTGCAAAGGGACCTCCAGTTGATCCATCCAACTTATCTCGCTTTACAGGTGAATCTCCTCATTCTTCTGATGAGTCATTTGACTCCAACTATAAACTGTTGAAAAATCCGAATGGTGAGGTATTTGCTAGATATGTTGGCACTAACTACAAGAATGGTTCACCTATGAAGAAAATCTGGGTTCCCAAAAGTTGCCTTGAAAGTCTTCAGGTGAATGTCCTCATGACACCACCTGTGAAGAATAGGAACTCCAGATCAAATTCTTCATATGGATCCAAGTCCTCATATGGACCAAATTCCTCACGTGGATCAACTTCCTCAAAAGGATCAAAGTCCTCATATGATCATCATCGTGCTAACCCCTCTATTTCCCAGGGTAGAACTAAGGGCTATGAATATGAGCATTATTCTTCAAATCCTTATGTTCATAAGTCCTCGAAGAATTTCTCTGCTTATTCATATGCTTACCCTAACCCCTATTATGTGAAATGAATTGGACTGGCGTCTATGCCACCTTTCTCATATGGTGCTCGCAGAGTGATGAATTCTTTGCCACCCCTTCAGATGTGGGTGGTGAAGAAAAAGAACTAATCTCTTATGCAGGGTCAGGTCTCTAGACGTGCTCAAAATGTGTGAAGAATTTGCTGGAGACCTGAACAGTGCCTGAAAGGACGCATGCTAATCATGATGAAATGAACTTTCATTTCACACGTGCTCATACTGTTTATCTGTTCTATTGCTCGAAGAAATTGATTTGATGATATTGATGTCATATTCTTCACTGATGAAGTATATGAGTTCGTAAGTTGCACTAATTCATCTGCAGGATGATCAAGCCAAAGCCAATGAGTGGGTCCTTGATAGTGGATGTACAAATCACATGACTGGTGACAAGAATCTATTGATGGTGCTCCTTTATCACCATCACATCTGAAGCATATCATCTTCGCTGACAAAGGCAAAAGTCAGGTATTGGGTCTAGGTAAGGTTGCGATCTCAAAGGATCGACACATGGACAAAGTCATGCTTGTTGAGACCTTAGGATACAACCTCATGTCTGTCTCAATGCTTTGTGATCTTGATATGGTTGTTGTCTTTGGCAAATATCATTGCGTTGTGATCATGGAAGCTGACAATTCCAAAGTCTTCGAAGGCTTTAGGAGAGGAGACTTGTACATTGTTGATTTCTCTACAGGACCACAACCGGCCGTATGTCTACTTGCAAAAGCTTCAGAAAGCTGGCTATGGCATCGACGACTTGGTCATGCTGGCATGAGGAATTTGCACACACTTGCAAAGAAGAAGCATGTCATTGGCATTGAGAATGTCAAATTCCTCAAGGATCACTTATGCGGAGCCTGTGAAGCTGGAAAGATGACCAAGGCCAAGCATCCAGCAAAGACTATCATGACTACCACTCGACCATTTGAATTGCTTCACATGGATCTCTTTGGTCCTAATCATTATTCTGCTGTTACAAATGATGCATCTCTATATGGCTTTGTTATTGTTGATGATTATTCTCATTACACATGGGTGCACATTGTCACTTACAAACGTGAGGTGCAGGAAGCCTTCAAATGATTTTCCTCGAGGGCTTCAACCAACTTTGGAGTGAAGATCAAGCACATCAGAAGTGACAATGGGACGGAGTTCAAGAATTCCGGTCTTGATGACTATCTTGATGAACTTGGTATTACTCATGAGTTATCTGCGCCTTATACTCCTCAGCAGAATGGCGTCGTGGAGCGCAAGAACATAACTCTTGTTGAGATGGCTCGTACTATGCTTGATGAATACAAGACACCTCATCGGTTCTGGAGTGAGGCTATTGATACTGTGTGCCACATCATCAACAGAGTAAATCTTCACGAATTCTTCAAGAAGACCGCCTATGAACTCCTCACTGACAAGAAACCCAATGTGAGTTACTTCAAAGTCTTCGGTGCTAAATGTTGGATTAGAGATCATCATCACAATTCTAAATTTGCACAGAAAGCACATGAGGGTTTTATGCTTGGTTACGGAAAGGACTCGCCCACCTACAAAGTCTTCAACAACATTCTTCACAAGGTTGTTGAAACTGTAGATGTGCGGTTCGATGAAACTAATGGCTCACAAAGAGAGCACCTACCTTCTGTGTTAGATGAACCAGCACCTGGGGAATCTATCAAGTTCAAAGCTACTGAGGATGTCATTCCCACCAAAGAATCTGCTGAAGAATTCATTCCAGAACGTGATGAACGTCGAGCTGGCGCACCTGAAGAAAATGGTGAGGAGGAAAATGCTCCTGAAGAGAATGCGGATCAAATTCCTCGAAGACAACCCGCTCATCCTCGTATTGCAAACGAAGTGCAAATTGAGAAGATCATCGATGATATTGAAGCACCAGGTCCTCTCACACGCTCAAAAGCTTCACATTTGTCTAACTTTTGTGGGCACTTTGCTTTTGTCTCTATCACAGAGCTCACTAAGGTAGATGAAGCATTTCTGGAGCCTGAGTGGATTCAAGCTATGCAAGAAGAATTACATCAGTTCGAGCTCAACAACGTCTCGGAACTGGTCAAACGTCCAGATCCTCGCAAGCACAACATTATTGGCACAAAGTGGATCTACCGCAACAAGCAAGATGAAAATGGCCTTGTGGTGAGGAATAAGGCACGGCTTGTAGCTCAAGGCTACACACAGGTTGAAGGAATTGACTTCGGTGAAACTTTTGCACCTATTGCTAGACTTGAGGCTATTCGCATATTACTTGCTTATGCTAACCATCATGATATCATCTTACAACAAATGGATGTGAAAAGTGCATTCCTCAATGGTAAGCTTGAGGAAGAAGTATATGTTGCTCAAACCCCAGGTTTTGAAGATCCAAAGAATCCTGACAAAGTCTTCAGACTCAATAAGGCCCTGTATGGCCTCAAGCAAGCCCCTCGGGCATGGTATGATACTTTGATGGAATTCCTCATGAAGAAAGGCTTCAAAACCGGTTCACTCGACCCAACTCTTTTCACTAAGTCTTTTGATGATGAATTGTTTGTGTGCCAAATATATGTTGATGATATCATTTTTGGCTGTACTGACCAATGATACAATGATGAATTTTCCTATATGATGAGTGAAGAATATCAAATGTCTATGATGGGAGAATTGAAATTCTTTTTAGGTCTTCAAATTCGTCAACAACGCAATGGGATATTCATATCTCAGGAGAAATACCTCAAGGACGTATTGAGGAAATTCGGCATGCAAGATTGCAAAGGGGTCAAAATTCCAATGCCCACAAATGGCCATCTATGCACTGATGAAAATGGTAAAGACTTCGATCAAAAGGTATATCGCTCCATGATTGGCTCTTTATTGTACCTATGTGCATCTAGGCCGGATATATGCTTAGTGTTTGCATGTGTGCCCGATTTCAAGCTACACCGAAGGAATCACACCATAAGGCTGTGAAGCATATTCTTCGATACCTAGCTCACACACCAACACTTGGACTATGGTATCCCAAGGGCTCTTCATTTGATCTCATTGGATATTCAGACTCTTACAATGCTGGTGATTGTGTGGACCACAAGTCAACGTCAGGCACATGTCATTTCCTCGGACGATCTTTGGTCTGTTGGTCCTCGAAGAAACAGAATTGCCTATCTCTCTCCACTGCAGAAGCTGAGTACATTGCTGCGGGATCGTGTTGTGCTCAACTACTATGGATGAAGCAAACACTCAAGGACTATGGCATCAACGTGAAGAATGTGCCTCTCTACTGAGACAATGAGAGTGCTATCAAGATTGCTCATAACCCAGTTAAGCACTCGAAGACCAAGCACATCTAGATTCGTCATCATTTTCTTCGTGATCATGTGTTGAAGGGCGACATCTCCATCGACCACGTTTGCACTGAAGATCAGCTGGCCGATATCTTCACTAAGCCCTTGGATGAGAAGAGATTTAGCAAGTTGCGGTGTGAGCTAAATATCCTAGAATCTTCGAATGTTCTCTGAAATGGACACACATCCTAACACTTATGCTGACTTGATGACTTAGATGTGCAACACACGAAGTAACGTTTTTCTTCAATCAATGAAGACTAACCCTCTAAGTGTGAAGAAATTGATTCACAGAGCCCTACAATAATTGTAGGTGGTGTCTGAAATCATCTTTCTTATACGGTGGGTTACGCCACCACCCAAAGTTGGAAATCTTCAATTTGAGTTTTTCATCATTTTTGAAATTCCTCAGTTTTTCAAATTCTTCAACTTTGCATGGTATTCACTCTTTCCGGTGTTGTTCTTCATTTGAATATATATATATATATATATATATATATATATATATATATATATATGAGTTTTATGTCCTCTACATCATTCACTTATTGCTAATTCTTCTGCTAAGTTGATTTCTTCTGCTAAGTGAATGTGATCGGACCCATCCCCCTCTATGCTAAACTCAACCCAGGCTATTCACAAATTCTTCATGTGCGTTCTATTTGAAACTCGTTCAAAATCTTCACTGTGTCCTTGACAGCTGAAGAAATTGCGAACGGAAATTTTAATCTATCTGATCTGAATTTTCGGCTTTGCCGCTCAAACCGTTCCGCATCCCACGACAATACTTATCTATTCACCCACGATCACCACCTCTCAGTACGTGGGTGACACATGTTAAGCGAATGAGAAGGGCCAGGGGCACGTTCGTCCGATTTCTTCAGGCATACAATTTTTCACTCCCACTATAAATATCGCTGCCTCTTCCTCACTTCATTTTACTCCGCTCGAGCTCCCCAAACCCTAGCGCCGCCGCTACTTCACTGCCTCGACCTCATCGCCATCGTACTCTCGCCAGTTGTGGACTTCTTCACTCCGCCGCCGCTGTAGCCGTCTTCCTCTGCCGACTTAGGGCATGGAAGATCTGAACTGACGAACTTCACATCTTCACTTCCCAGTTCGTCGTGTTCTTCAACTCAGGTAACTAAAAGTTACTTTTACTACCCTCTTTGATTCTTATGTTTTCTTGAAAATCTCCAAAGGTGTTTATTCTTCAAATCTTCACACACATGAACACCTCACATGTCATCTGCTCTTGATTCGTTTCTCTAAGCAATTATTTTCTTCAAGATTCCTTAATTGTGTGGATTTTCAATCTATACAACTCTGGAACCTAAGACAAAGAACACTTAGTGAAATTCCTCAAGACTCATCTGGTCAAATTCCTCAAACCTATTTATTTTTGAAAAACCTTCTGAGAACGCATATGACCTCTCCATATTCCTCGCAACTATACTCTATTCACAGGTACAAATGTCCGCTGCTGAATCACTGGGTTCTCATCAACTTAACTCATTTGCAGCGTTCCTCGAAGAAAAGTTGCACACCTCTTCAGAAACATCAGTTGTTCATATTCCTCAGCTGAAGAAAATGACTGAAGGTAAGAAGACACAGAAGGGTGGAAAAAGACCTGAGGTCAATACTGCTCTTGAAATCCTTGAGGACATTTATGCTGGGTACTGCACACCCCCTCAGGAGGATAGAAATCAGCGCAAGGTGCGCATTCAAAAGATAGAGGAGATGGGCACGAGAATGGAGGGAGTACAGGTATGTTACTCCCAAGTATATGAAGAAATTAGCACTCAACCCTCCATGCTCAAGCCCTCCATTGGCACCAGGCCAAGTGGTAGATCCCACCAGCCTCAAGCGCGGTGAGGACTATGCTGATGAATGGGTAAAGCGTCAGGCCAAACTGGCCAAGCAAGCAAAGGAAGCAGTGAAGAAATTCAATGCGGACTCTCCTGCTCCTGCTACCGTTGCTGAGGCCTCTGCTAGTCAGCCGAAGAAGGCGATGCCTAAGAAGCCTGTGCATAAGTCAAGCGCTTCTCCCTCAATGCCCTCACGACCAAGCTCCTCAGCAATGCCCTAAAGGCTAGATTCTTCAAGGCCCTCACGGCCAATTCCTCAGACTGCTCCTCCTCCTTCCAAGTCCTCAGCCCCTCCGACAAAGTCCTCAGCTGCTCCGACCAAATCATCTGCACTAGTGCATCTCGCCACGTGCCAAAGGACAACTGGCTTCTCAATTGCCTCAGGAGCATCTGCAAGTTCCTCTGCTGCACCAAATTCCTCACCTGGCCCCTCTCTGCTGAAGAAAAAGGCAACTGCTGGACGAGGCCTTCGACCAAGTCCTCACAAGAAGCAGGTCGCCTTCCAAGTGCCCTCTGATGACGATGAGGCTGATGATGAAGAACTTGCCAAAATCATCAGAGAGAAGCAAGCCAGGGCCGCAAGAGCCAAAGGCAGCAATGTACCACTGCTGTTGGATCCAAAGTTGATCCTCGACTTCATTGACCTATGGCACAAGGACCCTAACATGCCTTTGCCGAAGATGAACCTCACTCCTGGCCAAAGTCATGTTCTGACTGCCTTCATTCAGGAAGAAAATTGGAAATTTGAAGAAGGCAGAAGGTTGAAGAAAGCGCAGTACAAGAAGCAGCGCTACCTCAAGGACAATGTCCTCACTCTTACCCCTGATCAACTCATTGCCTTGCAAGCTGAAATCAAGCAACTGAGTGATGAATTCGATCGCTACTATGACGATTGGAAGGGCGCCAAGGTTCGGTTCGTCAATCTGACTAAGAAATTCACTTCAAGTGCTGCTGCTCCTGTGCATGTTGAAGTTACACCGGCTAAAGCATCTGCTCAGCCTACTGAAGAACATGCCAGCATCGCTGATGACAATCAGGCTGCTGAAGAAAATGAGAGTACCAGGGCTAATGACTCCATTCCAGCCGCTGAAGATATTGCCAGGGCATCCACTAATGGTGCGCCTGAAGAAAGTGAAGAAGTCAGGGCAATTGCATCAGTTGCGCCTGAAGAAAATGATCCAAAGTCCTCTGCACCTCCTGCACCTACACCAACTCCAATCATTCCATCTGCAACAGATGCGAAGAAGACCAAGGCTGCAGAGCGTGCAGCTGTGAAGAAAAGGAAGGCATCAACTTCATCAAATTCTTCAGCTCCGAAGAAGATGAAGCCTATGACTAGCTCAATTGACAACCCAATTGATGTCGTTCCTGTCTCTTATGTGCCATCAAAGGACCTTGTTCCTTTTGGTGAAGATTATGTGATTCCTAATGAATCCGATGAAGACAATCCTTCTGCTGCTTCGTTAGATCAGTTGGACGAAGAAATTGAAGTGGACGAAATCCCTTCAACCCCAGTTGTTTCCTCACCTATGCCTTAGTTCACTGCTGAAGAGGCAGGCGTTGAAGAAATGGAAGATGAGGATGTGGACATTGGCTGTACCACACCTATGCTGAATGATAACTTTTGGGAAAGTCAGCACCACGACACTCCAATGTTCACTCCACTTCAAGCAATTCCTCAGTCTCCTGCTGCTACTGAAGTGCAAATGGGATCTAAAGAACCTCATGCAACCCCGTCTGTCCATGAAGAAATTCCAACCACTAGTGCTGAAGAAATTGTAAATGAAGAATTGAAGACCCAGGCTGCAGCTGAAGAAGAACCTGAAATCCCTCAATCTGTGGATCCTGAGATTGTGATTCCTGAGGTGGTGATGCAATTGACCTACACTCCTCAGCCCAAGCCAAAGGATCCCTTCTCAAAGAAGCAAAAATTCAAGGCTGATGATTTCTTCAGTGAGCGTGTGTTATTCACTGATTTCAACCCGTATGACAATGCCCATCTTAGAAGGAAGCGTTTCTGGACTGCCAGCCAGGCCAACTTCTATTCTTCACTGCTTTTCAACAAAGCAAAGTCTTCGACCACGAGCATATTCCTCACATGGACATGGAATTAATGCCTTGCTTCTCTCAAGTCCTCAGTATGCTCCATGATGCAGGCTTGCTCAACTTTTGCTTAGACATAGTAGATTGGAATGAAGAGCTTATTCTTCAGTTCTACGCAATGCTGCATATCACGGGTGATGCTGCTAACGTCAACTCTTGGGTGTTGGACTGGATGACTGATAACACTCACTACAAGGCATCAGCCTCTGAATTGCTTCGTGCCCTGCCAATCAGTCCTCCTCCTGAAGGTGCTCGTTGTCTGTATGATGAGCCCGAACTCACTGATCACTATATGCAAGTGCTCATGAAGCCTCTGAAGCCTGGTCAAGCCCCAAGGACCAAATTCCTCGTGAAGGAATTGCTCTATGTGCCAAGAACCATCTATCACATTCTGACGAAGACCATGAGTCCTATCAAAGGCCATGACTCATCCGATGAGGAAATTATTGGGATGATGAAGAATATGATTTTCAACATAATGCATGGCATCCCCATAAATTATCATGATTTCTTCATGAGCACTCTAGCGAATGTTGCACTTTCACCATTTGAGCTGAAGCCTTACGCGTCGTGGATCATGAGATTCCTCAGAACAAGGTCCTCACTCAACTACAAGGCTGACTTTCAGAATCACCTCAGCTACTTGCCCCCGATTGAAGTCCTCAAGCGGACATATTCCTCAGCTGATGAGAAGGGCAAGTCACCAGCCATTATCAATGAAGGCATTCGTCCATTGGATGGTCAGTTCCGCAAAGCTACATCTTATTCCACCAATGATGACTCTGCCACTCCTGATTCTGCTGCCAACGCTCCCAAGTCAAGTCCTCAAGCCACTGCTCCTCGTGTGATGACTAACCGTGAGCTGCTTCTAAGTCTTCACCAGAAGGTGGATCGAAACCACAAATGGGTTAAGTGTCAGTTTGGATCTATTCTTCACAACATGACTTCTACACATAATGTAGTGAAGAAAAACCATTACTACCTCCATGAAGTTTTTGATCGCACCTGTGCTATTCTGTCACATCTATATGGTGAAGAAGATCTGAAGCAAATGGGCTTCAAAGAAGATTTTGACTGGTCTGCTCCTCCACCAAAGAAATTCAAGAAGGTCAAGGTTCCTTCCTTGGTGGCCAGTTCATATTCTTCATCATGTGACACGGACGAGTATGAAGACTTGGACGACACTGCAGTAGGCCCTACATCGACTCAAGACCCTGACAACGCTGGCGCTCCTCCATCTTCATGATATTCTTCAGGGGCGTTAGTCCTCATTTTCAACCCTTTTGGTCATTCGATGACAAAGGGGGAGAAATTTGAGTTAGTCTTCAAGCGGGTCTATCTTATATGGGCGTTTTTTTTCTAATTTACAACTCTTGTTCTTTTGATGACTTTGCTGGATCGAGTTGTAATCTTAAACTCTATGGTGGCCTGATACTTTTGCTGTGTTCTTCTGCATGCTTATTCCTCTTTAATGTCAATGAACGCATGCTGACTTACATCAGTCACCATATTTCATCATGCATTTCAAATTCTTCATATTATATGTCAAATGCGTGTATGAATTACAAGATATAGGGGTAGATCTCCATGATTATACTCTTCAAGTGTGCATTGCTTCAAAAGCAAACTCCTCACTATGCACATCTTCAGGGGGAGTTCCTCTATATCTTGCAATCAAATTCCTCAACATCAATACTTACACTTCATATTTTTATCCCCATTGAAAACTTAACCTATATTGTCATCAATCACCAAAAAGGGGGAGATTTTAAGTGCATCTAGTGCCCCTTAGTGATTTTGGTGTATTGAAGACTTATAGGTTAAGGGACTGATGCGTTTGTGAGTGTACACAGGTCTATAAGTCTATGAGGAGTTTGATATTTATAGAGAAAGTCGACCCCTAAAAATGAAGTTCTTCAACTGAAGACTTTGGATTTCTGAAGACTTTCTGAAGACTTTGAAAGTGAATAAATTGGTGTAACCTTGAAGACTTGGCAATCATTCGAGGAACATGAAGCTTGAAGACTTTTGTTTTTATAGTTTCATTTTCTCTTTCTTGAGTCATAGGAAACACCGTACTATTAAAGGGGGTCGAGGAAATACTAAGGAAAAATTTCCATGTGATGCTCAACTCAAAATCCTACACCTACCAATCCCTTCGAGTGATGCCATTGGAAATCTCTTACAGTTCAGTCATATTCTTCAGTGACAGAGACGAAGTTCTTCTGGTCTCTGAGGAATTTGTTCTGACTGAGAAGTTAGGAATTCGCCAGTGTGAATTGTCTACACAGTGAGGAACATGATAGCCCTGAGGAATTTGAGAGTCAAATATTCCGACCGTTGTTGTGCTATGCGCCAACTGTCCCAAAATATCTACCCACCAAATGGTCATATCAGACAAGGGCATTTATGTCTTATCATGTCGGGATGCTCCCTAGGCTATAAATAGCCGCCCCCTACAACCACTAGTTGGTTGGCTGCTCCGGGAGAAACTGACACTTGTCATTTGAGAGCATCCGATCCTTCAAGGACTTTGAGCGAAAATCATCAAGTGAGGAAAACCCAAACCCAACACCTACAAACGCAAAGTGATTGAGCATCACTGAAAAGATTGATCCTGCGTGGATCTGACGCTTGTTACCTTTGAAGACTGTGCTTCTTCTAGATGGTTAGGCGTCAAGGTCTAGAGAATCCAAGAGGAATTGTGGATCGCTGAGTGACCAAGTTTGTGAAGGTTCAGAAGTCACTTGAAGACTTACCACGAGTGATTGGGCAAGGTCTGTGTGACCTTAGCTCAAGAGAATACGGTGAGGACTGTGTGTCCTCGAGTTTAAATACTCAGCCGCTCCAACCAGACGTACAACTGAGACAACAGTTGGAACTGGTCTACCAAATTATTGTCTTCACCAAGCTTACTGGTTCTATTTCCTCAACTCTTTCATTTCCTCATTTCTATTGTTGTGTGCCTGTTCATATCTGTTTGAAGACTTTGACTGAAGACTTTCTCGATTTCCTCATTTCAATTTCTTCAGTCTGTCCGTCTTCTTTATATGTTATCTTGTGTTTACGCTTTCTGTACTCTGTGCTTGTCTTCATTCCATTATGATGACCATGCTTGTGTTCTGTTATGTTTACATTTGAGTACTTATTCCGTTGCTAGTAGTTCTTCGTTTAGGAATTTCCTCACCAGCAAATTCCTCAATGAAGAATTCATGAAAATCGCCTATTCACCCCCCTCTAGTCGATATAACGCACTTTCAGTGGGGGAATTTAGTATGTACATCGGACTTGGTACAAACAGGAAGGAAAGGGGGTGAAAGTAGTACAGACTAGTCATCCAACCGGTCTCTTGGTCGAAAAGGGAAATATAGGGGTAACGTTGTACACAGTGGTATGCCCAGGACTAGATTTGCTATCCACACATAGGAGTAGGTGGCTAGAGTGAACAAAAATGGGACCAACCCAGAATGTTTCTTGGATGTTTGTTTCTCGGGGCAACAAACTATGAATCACCACTTTATGCCCCTGTTTACGTACATGGTGCTGGACTGCTGGTGCACCCACTATCCCATGCCCTTATACCAAATATTGAGCTGTTCTTAATCTAATGTCCCTGGTAAAAATGAAGCCATGCCACTGTTATAAGCCATGACAAGTTTAGCCAAATGTTTTTGCTTGTAATTGTTTGAGACTCTGACTGTTTCCTCTGTACCTTTTTGTGCAAATAGGGATATCCAATTCACCCGGTTGCTGTTGTGACCTTTTGGTGCACTACACAAAACTCTTCTTAAAAGAAGTGACTTTTCTGCTGTTTAACTGGAATGTCAGAATGGAACAGTTGGTTCATTTCGGTGGAACTACACAAAGGGAGATCTGTATTCCAATCCTCATCATCCATATTGGCGCCATAACCTTCCTTTAGGTAAGAATGATATTTAATGCATGTGTTCATCTCTATTTTCCAACTGCCATGAGAAAATAATGCTATTTTTACTAGTACACTTGTACTCCCTCACTGACAAAACCAATTCTGAATTAGAAGGCCAATCATGTACTTGGTTTCACCAACTGGTGAGGAGAAAGAGAAACAGAGCATGAAGAGGAAGAAGAAGAAGAATAAACAGTGCCAAGGCGATCTTGCTGAAGCCAGAGGCCTCAGTCAAGTCCATTCAAGGGCTCCGGCAACGACTACCTTACATGTGAGATGATCCTCCAGGGAGCCCTTCCACTTCTGATGTCTCACTTAATTAATTAGGAGTACTTAAGTACCACTAATTTATTACTGCCTAATTTTCCTGTCGGAGTTAAACAAATATTTAGTAGGACCGTATGCTGAATCATGCACGTGTGTATGTTTGTCTATGTAGGTGAATCATGTGGTGGAGCAGGGAGGGTATATTATTAGTGTCATGACATAATAGTGCTACTATTTTGCATGTCAATTTATTGCCATTGGTTCAATGAGGCAATGTTTTGCGTATTGTCCATCATGAATTTGATGCTACTGTTTGAGTAATATGCTAATGTCTTCCTATCCTTTCTCACTAAGCTAATGATAGATTCACCTTGTTCCTACTTGTGAAACAGGGATCATGTTGTGCCAATCATACATTTGAGTGGAACTACACAAGACAATACAATGAACTGTATCCCAGCCAGTGCTTTAACTCTGCTGGAAGTTCTTAATAATCTTCCAATATAATCTCAGCACTAGTAAACAAGAGTGATTTCAACCATACATTTGAAGTGCACAAAAATATATACTATTGTGTGATTCCAGTGAGTGCTTTATCATCTCTTATGGGACTACATGAATAAGCTTTTTTTCTCAGGTTGGTACGGGCCTAAGGCCTTCATCCATATTAGTTTGTTGTCATCTCTATTTGTATCATGCTACTGTCATGAGAAACTCCTTTATCTTTGCACGTTAAAGTTTTGCAACCTATGATAAATGGCAATGCTTTGAGTGTTGAGCTAATTGGCGCTGATTAAATAAACTAATACCTCTCTTTAAGCAAGACTACTATGTTGCTAACTTTACCCATTAAGATAATGAGGGTGCTTCTATTTGTTAGTGTATGTTTCATCAACTAGTCCCACTATTATAGTAATGTCACTCTCTCAATATATGTGCCAATAGGGATGCTCGATTTTGGTGGAACTGCACAAAAACTTTGGGTGCTTCATTGCCTCGATAGCTTCCGTCCTTTCCAGTCAGTCGCTAATCTCGGCTTGCTTTCTTCCTTCGCTGTCAGTCGCTTCGCTTATCTCGGCTTCCAGTCAAAGGAAATAGTAATTGATATGCTACCTCACACAGGTTGGTACTGGTCTTTATACTGATTATTTTGCTTGTCATATGTATTGGTAATTTGGTATTGTGCTACTGTTTGCCGATTCATAAAGGAGTAATTTGGAGCCTAAACTCGCAGGCAAATCATTACATCAGGTGATTTCAGTAGAATTGCACAAAATGATCAGATGGACAGGTACTTATGCTGCTGCTATGTACTCCAAAGTTCACTCAGACAAGCATCGATGTTGAAAAGAAGAAGTGCCTATATTCATTCGAGTATCAACCATCGTCAACCAATTGTCAAACTCCAAGTATTAGGAGAGTGAACGCCAAAAATATTGCTTGGTGCATAGCCCAGAAAAACGCAGTCCAGTCTTTGGTCCCAACTTGTGCCTTTTGGTTATCGCACATATGGTAGCGAACTATATGGCATGGAGTCTAAAGATTCTAGACAAGTTGGTTGACGCGTATATTCATCTGGCACTTAATCAGTCTGCACACCAAGGATGCTTCATTTCAGTTGAACTGCACAAAAAATTTGGGTGGTTCATTTTCTCAACCGCCTCCTTTCTCGTCTGCAATGTAGAATTTTGGCGAGATACAGGACCAAGATGAGCCAGTAAACTAGTTGGATGAAAGTAGTGGCTAATTTGCTCAAACCTCCCTCGGCACGAGGCCACTATTTGAGGATAAACCTACAAGCAAAGTTCAGATTGTCTGTGCTGCCTCTTATGTACTCGAAAGTTTACTCGTACAAGAACTAATTTTAGCAAGAAGTACCTCCCATTGAACACCATTTACCAGTCTGTACCCTAGGTAATTGAAGTTCGTCCATGGATCATATTGGCTGTGATCTCAATCATTTGGATGCATAAACATACTGAACATGTGTATATCTGAATCTTTTTGTGAATTATGTATGAATATTGTCGTGTGATCTATCAATCATTTGGATGCATAGATATGCTGAGCTTGTGTATATATGAATCTTTTGAGTTGTTGATAGTGAATGTTGGGTCCTATGAACCTGAGTTTGATACGAGTGTTTACCTTTTCTGTTGTATTTGTGTGTGAACTTGTTAGTATGCCTACTGTGGGGTATGTGACGTGTGGGTGTCAACGGCACACCTTCTTCCCGAGAAGAATTGCACCTACTTTGTTAGGGTAGCAACGGTGCAGTAGCTCTTTCTAATCTTTTTATTACTCTGTCTTCCCCTCTCCCCCGCTCAACGCCTGCCGTAATATTTTCGGCCTTAAAACAAACATAGTACTGCATTGTTTTTGGGGCTTGATGAAAAATCGGGTGCTGGTTTCTGTAGGTTGGCCCGCCCAGCAAATGGGCTGCTGGTCCACCACGACGGACTAGGAGTCTAAAAATACGAGTTATATGGTGCAGAGGCAAGTAAAAAGCGCTATCGAGAGCCATCCACTGAAGAAAAAAAATCGCTCCTGATGTGCTTCTTCAGTCGTGGCACCGGCCCCCTCTTTAATCCAGTTTGCGGGGATCTGGTATCATTTTTTTCAGAGGGCGAACAAGTATCAGCTAGGCCTAGGTTTTGTATTTTAACATGTGTAGACCACGACATACGGAGACAGTGGTTTCAACTTATTTTTTGAGGTCCATACCGGCCTATGGGATTTGTCTTAAAGATCGGCAGTCAAATGTACTTTTTAATAAAACGCAGGTCTCTGTTCTATTTATCTATATATAAGAATAATAATGTTGTGTCCAATTTATAGTTTCCCTTCTAACCACATTATATATATTTATATTATTACTATTATCCTATATTTTATAGAGACTTATATATACATTATAAAAACATCCCACGTGTTATTAACTTATAAAAGTAAATGTTTAACGGAAGTTGGCAAGGAAAATCCTGATTGTTTTGGACTCCCAGGCAAGGAAAATCCTGGTGATTGCGTACAAAAGCTTGCGAAGATTTTAAGGACCAATTTAATAATAACGCGCTCATTTTTATTTTGAGCAACAACTCGCTAATTTGTTAATTATATATATATAAAAAATGTGCCTCTCCGTTTTATTCTTTGATATTAATTGCTCCTTCTAACACAACATTATATATATAACGACCCCACCTAATACGTGTATTTCAAGGAAGTGCAAATGGGCTGGGATTTCTTAGAAAATATAAATGGGTCTGATTGACGCAAAATTATTTGTTCACCCAGCCCAGCAAATGGACTATACATTCTAGAAAACATGGGTTAAATATATGCCACATTTTTGCAGGCTGACATGTGGGCCAATAGGTGGAAGCCTACACAGGGCGTTGTCAACTTGGTCAACAAATGATTGTGTCATACACAACCATTGGATTTATATCCAACAGCCGGCATGCACCTTCAATCTCTCGTCTTCTTCCTCTAGCATCGCCGGGACCCTCTGGTCCGGCCTCCGGCGGCTAGCGGCTCTGCTTAGCACGCATTGCTGCGAAGCGCTACCCGACTGCCAGCCAGGCTATCCCTCCACCCCTCGACACCTCCTGTTATTCTCCACAAACTGCAGCCCCACACCGCAACAGAACTAGTTATAACCCTTCTCCTCCTCTCAATCTGCGACTCCACTGACGCGTCTTCCCATCTCTGAGTCGTTCCCGTCCGAGGCCTTGCCGTCGTCCACCGCCTCGCTGCGCTCGGTGCAGCGTGGTCAACAAATGAGAGTCATCAGAAGAGGACTGTACGTGGAGTGCCTGACAGCTGGGACCCACGAGGTCCATTGTCGCATGCAAGGAAAGTTCCTCCTTATTAAGCTAAAAAAATGTTTCCTCCACCTGACAGCTGGGACCCACCGGCTGTATCTTCACACGGAAGGAAGTGCCTCCTTGTTTTGGTGAAAAAAATATTCATCCCGTTGACAGCTGGGACCTATCAGATTTGGTGGCTAACTTGTGTGCCTACTGAGCAGACGTGTATGCATGGCTTTGTCAACTTAATCAACTAATGATTCTAGCAGCTGGACCGTTGGATGTTAATCCAACAGTCGTGCTCCTTCTTCAACCTCTGTTCTTGCTCCTATCTCCCGTGGGCGGCACCGCGGCTGTGCTGCCGCGCACCCGAACCAGTGAAGTTTCCCACTCCTCTCCATCTGCGACTCCACTGCACCGTCTTCCCCATCTCCGGGTCGTTCCAGTCTGGGTGCGCTCGGCATGGTGTGGTCAACGTGGTCAACAACCGAGAGTCATCAGAAGATGACTGTACGTGAGAGGCTGACAGTGGGGACGCACCACGCCCATGGACGCATGCATGCAACAGAACACGGCATGGTCAACGTGGTCAAGGAACGACTTCCATCGGAAGTATACTGCACTTGGAGAGTCTGACAGCTGGGTCCACGGCCGTAGCAAGGAAGTGCCTCCTTATTACGCGGAAAATAATGGTTCCTCCAAATGACAGCAGGGACTCACTGGACGGGCCACCTATTTTGCGGAAAAAACGTTTGCCCCCTGACTGCTGGGAACCACCTGACAGGCCACCGTATTTCGCAAAAAAATTGTTCCCCCCGCTGTCAGCTCGGACCCACCAGAAGTGCCTCCTTATTAAGCAGAAAAAATGAATACTCCCCCTGCTAGCTGGGACCCACCTTGGTGGGAGGCTGACTTGTGGGCCCACTAAGTTGACGGGGACGGAGGGCTTTGTCAACTTAGTCAATATGAACGGTTCTAGCTGCAGTGACCGTACGATGTCCATCCAACGGCCATCATGCTTCTTCAACCTCTGGTTTTCTTGCTCCAGCCGCCCAAAGCAGCGCCAATCGTGTCGCCTGCTCCTGCCTCCCGTGGCCGGCTATGATGCCGCGGAGGCCTCACCGCCCCCTACTACTCCCGCAGCTGGCCAGGCCATCCCTCCACTCACCCACACCCCCTGTTATTCTATGGCGATGGCAGCCTCACACCGTAGCCGAACGAGTGAACCCTCATACTCCTCTACGCGTGGGCATCCACTGCCGTGTCTTCCCCAGCTCCGCGTCGTCTCCTTCCTAGGCCTCGCCATCATCCACCGTCGTGGTGCTCTCGGTGCGGCGTGGTCAATGTGGTCAACGACCGACTTCCATCGGAAGAGTATCGTACGTAGAGAGGCTGACAGCTGGGTCCACGGCAGCCGCAAGAAAGTGCCTCCTTATTACGCGCAAAATAATTATTCCTCCACCTGACAGCAGGGACCCACCGGACGGGCCACCGTATTTTTTGGAAAAAACGTTTCCCCCCTGACTGCTAGGACCCATCAGCTACACCTTCGCATGCAAGGAAGTGCGTCCAGGCAAAAAAAACTAATTCGCCCCCCTGACAGCTGGGACCCAGCAGCTACATCTTCGCACGCAAGGAAGTGCGTCTGGGCAAAAAAATGATTTGCCCCCTGACTGCTAGGACCCACCAGCTACATCTTCACACGCAAGGAAGTGCGTCCGAAAAAACGATTCACCCCTCTGACAGCTGGGACCCACCAGCTAAATCTTCGCACGCAAGGAAGTGCGTGACAGTCGGGACCCACCTGGTCGAAGCGTACGTAGCATTGTCATTCTGGTCGCGAACGTGTGCATACATACTGGTGGTTGTAGAGGCGCGCACGTGTCGTAGTAGAGGCGCGCACGTAGCATGTACATGTACATACAGCGGTCAGTGTGCAAGAAAGAAAAGACGGCCACGTACGTACATACGGGCAGGGTCTCGAACGCCTACTTGCGCATACGTACGGCCATGGCTCGTGTACATGGCTGGGTCGGAATGGAGAAACAGCGTCGTCGTCGTGTTCATGGAGAGGCAACAGAATGCGTCATGTTCATGGGGAGGCAACAGAATGCGTCGTGTTCATCGGCAGGCAACGGAACGAGTGGGAGCCAACCGGCTTGGACAGAACAGGCAATGGAAACGAGGCCTGGCGTACCACAGAACGGAGGAAATGGCCTTGTGTTGACCGGCCACGTTCAAAATGGGATCCTGTTCATCGGGAGGGGTCTGGCGTACCACAAAACGGACGAAACGGACCTCCTACGGCCGAAACGGGGGTCCTGTTGATTGCGAGAGGTGTGGCGTACCACAAAACGGACGAAACGGACTTGTGTTGGAGCGCTACGGTCGAAACGGGGGTCCTGTTGATCGGGAGGGGTGTGGCGTACTGCAAAACGGACAAAACGGGCTTGTGTTGGAGCGCTACGGTCGAAACGGGGGTCTGGTTCATCGGGAGGGGTGTGGCGTACCACAAAACGGGACTCCACGGGATACTGTTCATCTCCACCGTCGACCTGCTCCAGCCTCCACGGGCTACCGTCGACCTCCTCCAACCTCCACATGCTCCTATTCATCCATCCTCCACCGCGCGCTACTCCACCGG
>NC_041387.1:445600406-445614169 GCF_002162155.2 Triticum dicoccoides | reverse complement strand
CATCCTAGAGGCAGTATCGATCGGCTTCAGTTAGCAGCAGTAGCGAAGGAATCGCTCGATCGGGTTCAGTTAACAGCCATCGATCGATCGCTCGGGTTCAGTAACGCGTAGCCTGCAGTGCAATGGCTCGGGTTCAGTTAGAGCCCAACGCCTCGCTCGGGTTCAGTTAGAGCCAACGCCTCGCACAGACACGCGTACGTGTATGGGAGAAATGCGCATCGCTCGACCCCCGACCGCCCACCATAACCGGGAACTCCCCAAAATTTTCCTCGCCCTCTCTTCTACCATGGTTTTTTCCGTCATGGACGGCCCAAAGAATGTCATGCAGCTGCGTCTCTGGCCCGCCCAGGATGAAAAGCCCATTTTCTGTCGTGATTTTTTGTCATAGAAATAGGATCCCACCACATCTATGATGATACCGGGTTTTGTCACAAATATCATCATAGAAGTGTCATAAGTATGGCAGAAAAAAATTTCATTCGGCCCAAAATGTCATGGATGTGCCTTTTTTGTAGTGCATGTTTTAAGGCCGCGCAGGAGACGTTTGATATTCGTTGCCTTTATAAAGGGGCTAAGACCTGTCCTTTCCTCTACCTCCCACCTCAAGTTCCAACACCCAAGGGTCAATCCAGTTGCTTTGAACGTCCAGCCATGTCCGGACCCAGCCTTCAAGGCCGGTGGATGGCCTCGTCTATCACAGAGGAGGATATCTTGAAGCTCAGGGAGGCAAGATACTTGACTACGGAAATCCTCCACATGCTTCTTGCTCAAGGGAAGGTTATTCCTACTCCCAGATCCAATGAGAGGGTCGTGTTTATCTCCCACTTCCTCCAAGGGCTTGGGTTTGCTCTTCATCCCTTTGTTCGAGGGCTCATGTTTTATTACGGGCTAGATTTCCATGATCTATCTCCAGACTCCTTCCTTCACATCTCGGTGTTCATCATCACGTGCGAGGCCTTCCTTCATATTTCCCCACACTTCGGCTTATGGCTGAAGACCTTTAACATGAACCCGAAGGTAATTGATGGGAAACAAGTAGTGTGCGGACGTGCTTCAATAAGCAAACTTACCACTTCTCCTTGGCCAAAGGGCTCCTTCACAGAATCTTCTGACCTATGGCAGCGGGAGTGGTTTTACATCACTGAACCCCATGCTAAAAAGTAGGCAGCTACACCTGCGTTTCGATCTGGCCCTCCTTTACAGCTTACATCATGGATTAACAAGGGGCTGGACTGGGGATCTATTGATGAATTGCTGATGTTGCAAAGTCGCATTCGGAGCCTTATTGAAAAGGACACCGGTCTTACCAATGTAATCCAAGTAATGTTAGTCCGTCGGATCCTACCGTGTCAGCGGCGTCCTCTCCGTATGTGGGAGTTCAATCCGGAATGTCCATGGACCCTTCAGCACTTCTCCGGCACAATGCTCGGAGGGATGTGGAAATTATTCTTTGGTGCACGAAAACAGTGGCCGGATACTACAGAAGACATCGGCCTTGACTGCAATCATCCAGATACCCCGGTAAGCACTTAACGCCCGAACACAGTTTAGTCAAATTACTCGTGACAATGTACTGATAAAACTCTACTCGGCCAGGGCTGGATAAAGAAGGCGGAGAGAATTAGGTGTTCGGCTCCACTTCCCGAAGACTCTGCCGATCCGGTGTTAACAAGGATGCTGGCTTCGGCACCATATCAAGTGCCGGCCGGGAAAGACAAGGAGGAGAGCAAAGAGGCCCAAGGTGGCCTCCATTCTAGAGGCGCTCCAGGAAATTTTTCTGGGGAGATTGGAACTTCCACTTCTGAAGGTGGAAGGGAAGGGCAAGCTGACATCCCTTCTCCTCATGGGAAGAAGAGGACCGCCTCCGAATACTTGAAGAGAGAAGATTCTAAGTGGGCGAAGATATCCCAGTCAGGGGGTGACATTGACACGCGGCTGCTCCACAGAGATAGGCCCTTAGCCGAATCTTAAGTGAACCAGGGTGTTTTAAACATATCCCGTGCTTTCCTGGCTGTAATGGTAACACTTAAAATATATGTTTGCAGTCCGGCACGCATCCCTCCTCAACAGTCCTCCTCTTCGAGGGATCTTCTTCCGGAGATGATGGAGAGCGAGACGCCTCCACAGATCTCCCTGCCAAATAAGGCAGATGACGCTGAGGTATCGTCCCGGAGGATCTTTCATGATCAATGAGTGGCACAAGGGGCAGAGAAGACCGGGCCCGAAGTTAACACTTTGGTCGCCCAGGATCCGGGGTGTGCGGCCCCTATAGGGACCAACAACAAAGGTCTCAGACTACTCAATGTCCGAGAGACGGTACAACCCGCTCCAGATCCGGAGGCGCCGGATACATTGATTTACACATTACGACGTGCAATTGTCTCAGAGGAACATTATACCTTGATGGGTATGGTGGCTGAGAAGGTTCGATTCGCGAAGAGCGGATTGAATGAAGCCTTTACGATCTTGCTAAGAGGCTTCGAGGTGCCTAATGTAATGTTTCTAATTGTGTTATAAACGCAAAAGGCGACTGTGTATAGAGAGTAGCCCTTGAGACTTTGGTTGACATCCAAAGGGAGGCGATTAGAGGATCAAAAATATATGCTCAGGAAATGATCTGAATAATTAAAACACACGTTGTTACATCCATGGCAACTGCCTAGGCTACAGAGGTTGCACATCTGAAGCAGAAATTTGATGTAGCGGATGATGACATCACGCTTATTAACAGGCGGCTCGACGAGGCGCAAGGTATGTCTTTGGGGCACTCAATACATGCTAGTATTATGAAATCAGTGTGACCCTGAGAATTTGTATATGCGTGACTACAGATGGTGCCGCCGCCATTGAGACCCTTCGGGCTGAACTAGCCCAGCCAAGGAGCAATCCAGGATGAGTAATGCGACTGCCGAAAAGGTGGCTGCCGAATTGAGGGCCGAACAGGCTACCCGGCGCCAGTGCGAGGAGAAAATATCCACTATGGCGCTGGAGCTGAAGGATGCCGTAGGCCGATGCCAATTGCTCGAAAAAGATAACCAAGACAAAACAACTAATCTTGACACGGCCTTACAAGAGGCGAGAGAAGCACGATCTGAGTCTAGAGCGGCTCGGGAGGAGATCCGACAAGCTGGGGAGATCGCGGCTAGTAAGCCCTTCTTATTGCAAACTAAATTCCGCGATCCAAAATATGCCCCACTTAATCAGGTGTGGAGTTCTCCAGACACATTGTTGGACTTGCCGAAGAGTGTCTTTGATGCCATGCAGTTTTTCCAAGCGCAAGAAGGACACGCGATAGAAAAGCTTTTTCTGTTTGCAATTTAGCATGCCCAAGCGTCCATTGTTGCTGAACGAATAGCTGACCTTGTGGTCCGAGCTCCACAAGCTATCCGGGTCTGCCATGAGGGACGTCGTAGCCCGACTATGGCCGACTGAGCCAATTTCAAATAGTTATTTCGGTTTGGTGCGGCGACTTATGGATGTGGTACCGCGTATCGACGTTGTAAAGCGGTCAACGTGCACAGAAGTTGCACGGATGGCCCTTGCCTATGTCAAGATGTACTGGGCGAAGATGAAGGCCACCAATATTGCAGCAAAAATTCCACCCGAGGACAAGGACTATCACGCACCAGCACAATATTTTGAAGATGTCATAGAAGGTGCCCGCTTAATAGAGGGTCAGTGCTCGAAAGATGTTATGTTCAAGTGAACTTGTATTGAAACTGTAAAAACAATATTATGATATGTTTCAGGCTATGTTTTTTGTACTTTTGCCGAACAAGTTTTTGGTGCCTCCTGTGCGGCCGTTTTTATATGATCTGAAAGTTTGCCGGTCGTCAGCTTCAGCCCCTCTTGCATATAACGCTGGGGTGTTCGAGAAAGCATTTGAGCACTATTGACCCAATGTCTTGGTCCATTAAGGAGGTGTCAATGCGGCGAACCAGGAAATCGGACTATAGGGCTATAACACTTTCACTTAGCCATAGGAGTGTGACGGCGGGTCTACGATATAGCCCCTAGTACGCACGCAATTATCTGAATATGGTGCATTTACGTACGTGACCAAAAAAACGGTCCTTCGTTAATGCGGAAGGAATCGCGAAGATTCCGCGTAGTCATTGAGTGGTTGACCAACTCTCGCCGCATCATGAAAGTCAGTTTTTGGCTTTCTCTACTGAGGTGCTCATCCAGATGAACCAGGACACAACCATAGTAGTTCTCCCTTTACTACCCTAGCCGATATAGCGGAACATAAGGTAGTAAGCACAGGAGCCGAGCAACCCAACTATTGACCAAAAACATGATTCGGAGCTGATGCATATAAGGCCAAACTCGCGACGCTGAACACTCCCTATAGGTGTTCATACTTTTCAATATATACCGGGCTGAATACAACCCCTGGTGATAGACCCTGGTATCAAGGCACGTATGGAAATCTAACGTGGGGAAAGAACGCAGGTGGGGAGAGCATAAATCTCAAAACACAATACGGACCGAGCTGCTTCTATAACATCCACTTTAGTACGGCGAGCCGTATACTTACAGGTAATGCCGATATCTTTCTTGGACATTTTACATGCCAGGAAAGTATAAAACAAAAGGAGATAAAAAGGTTTACACAGGGTCTTAATCTAAAAAAGAAACCTTAATGCATGGCCTTGCTGCACGTCTACGCTGTTTTCTCCATTGTGAAGTGTCCTTGAAGGGTATAGTGTGATGGCCATCTATAAAAAAGGGGGGAAAATCAGGTAAAAGAATCTAGTGTGGCTGTAAGTAAAGCTGGTTCGCT
The DNA here is from genome assembly GCF_002162155.2 of Triticum dicoccoides. Classification (NCBI taxonomy): domain Eukaryota; kingdom Viridiplantae; phylum Streptophyta; class Magnoliopsida; order Poales; family Poaceae; genus Triticum; species Triticum dicoccoides. The sequence goes on along the minus strand of NC_041387.1, from coordinate 445,609,383 downwards.
TTAATGAACCGTGAAAGATAACTGCTAGAGTCCGAATAGGGTCGAGCCGAACTATGGACTTTTTGTGTGCAGTGTGCCCCCGGCGCCGCCCAAGGAATTTTGAGTGTATCTCCTTATGGGGCGGTCGATGGGGGTGTAGCTGCTAATCGAGCTCGGTTTTGTCTGAACTGTCGCACTAAGGTGTGCGCCGGATACGTTTAGCTGTGTCTGCGGTCTTAATGACTGATGAGATGCTTGGCTTGAATAGGCCATTTTGTTCTTCGACTGCTAGTCGCCGTGTATTCTTCTATATGTAGAGATCGCTCCGTATTTCCACTGACCGTAATGACGCCACGTGGTCCATGCATTTTGAGTTTTAGATAAGCGTAATGTGGGACTGCATTAAAACGGGCGAAGGCCGTTCTTTCGAGTAGTGCATGATAGCCAATTTGGAACGAAGCTATGTCGAAGATTAGTTCTTCGCTTCGAAAGTTATCGGGAGAGCCGAATACAACCTCCAATGTTAAAGAGCCCGTGCAGCGGGCTTCTACGCCCGATATAACTCCTTTAAAGGTAGTGCTGCTTGGCTTGATTCTCGACGGGTCTATCTGCATCTTGCGGATAGTGTCCTGATATATCAGATTGAGACTGCTGTTGCTGTCCATAAGGACTCGAGTGAGGTGGTATCTGTCGATTATTGGGTCAAGCACTAGGGAAGCCAACCCTTCATGACGGATACTAGTCGGATGATCCCTGTGATCGAATGTGATCGGACAGGCCGACCATGGGTTGAATTTGGGGGCCACGGGCTTGACGGCATAGACATCTTGGAGAGCGCGTTTGCGCTCCCTCTTTGGGATATGAGTGACATAGATCATGTTCATTGTTTTGATCTCCGGTGGAAATTTCTTCTGTCCACCCGTGTTTGGCTGGCGAGGTTCGTCCTCGTCTTTGCTCTGAGGTCCCTTCCCCTCGTGTTCGGCGTTGAGTTTGCCGGCCTGCTTGAAGACCCAACAACTAGGGTTGGTATGGTTCGCAGGTTAGCGGGGTTGCCGTGGATCTGGCAGGGCCTGTCTAGAATTTTATCCAGGCTGGATGGACCGTCTTTATTGCCTTTAAATGGCTTCTTCCATTGACCGGGTCTGGAGCCCCTAAAACCGGCGTTTACCACTATATTGTCTGGGCTTTCTTCATTGTTCCAACATTTTTTTGTTGCGTCGTGGTTTTCCATTGCCATCCCTGACCTCAGATGTGCCGGGATCACTGGTGCTGCTATGGGCTAGCCAACTGTCCTCGCCCGCACAAAAGCAGGTCATGAGTGTAGTTAAGGCTGCCATTGTCCTTGGCTTTTCCTGGCCAAGGTGTCTGGTTACAAATTCATCTCGGACACTATGTTTGAAGGCTGCTAAGGCTTCGGCATCCGAACAATCGACGATTTGGTTCTTCTTAGTGAGAAACCGGTTCCAAAGCTTACGGGTTGATTCTCCGGTTTGTTGGATTATGTGACTTCGATCATCTGCATCCGGGGGCCGGACATAGTTGCCATGGAAATTGGCCCGAAAAGCGTCCTCAAGTTCTACCCAGCTTCCAATGGAGTTTTCAGGAATGCTTTTCAGCCAGTGCTGAGTGATGGGTTCATGTACCTAGGGTAGGGTCACGGACCTGACCTAAGTACCTTGCCCAAGGACACCCTTAGAAGAGGTCGCCTTCCAGTCGACCAACGAGGGACTCGCTCGACTGACTTGAAGGACTCGACCACGAAGACTCACTCGACCACCAGAAGGTCAAGAGGCACTCTGCACTGCAACGGCCTGTAATTAAGTAGACTTTATGATAGTAAAGACACTTTATGTGGGGCGTTACCAGTAACGCCCCGGACTTAACTCACCTTAAACCCTCTCCTACGTGGGCTGGCTGGGGTCCTGGCGCACTCTATATAAGCCACCCCCCTCCACAGGTAGAGGGGTTCGGCATCTTGTAACTCATATACTCATAATCCACTCGACCGCCTCCGGGCTCCGAGACGTAGGGCTATTACTTCTTCTGAGAAGGGCCTGAACTCGTACATCCCTTGTGTTTACAACCTCTCCATAGCTAGGACCTTGCCTCTCCATACCTACCCCCCCACTCTACTGTCAGGCTTAGAACCACGACAGTTGGCGCCCACCGTGGGGCAGGTGTTTTAGCAATTTTGTGGAGAAGTTGCGATTCTTCCGAGTACTTTCATGATGGTGGCTGCTGGAGTTTTGGTCGAGGGTCGAGAGATCTGTCTCGATGCTCTCACCTTCATCGCTGACGACTCCGCCTGGCTCCAGGAGGCTCCACTCGACGTTGATGCTCTCCCCGTCCGCGGTGTGACGCATTTTCGCGCATGTGTCTGCGGCGTTCTGCTGCGGCAACCGTCGACCCCATATCGGTCGACTCCTCCATCGTCCACCCTCCCGGTCTCCCGCTAGCACAAGCACACGGGCCGGTCGAGGCTTCAGCGGTGGGTGAGGCACGCGGTGGCTCGCCAGACGGCCACCTCTCATGTTGCGGCAATCGAGCCCGACGAATCTCTCTACGGCCTGTTCGATCTGTCGACTGGCTCCGTAGAGACTGCATCCGAGTGCGATAGCAGTGATCCAGCGGCGGAAATCCTGATGGTCGACGGGCCCCGCAGTCCCCCTGGCTTCGCCCGTGATGGTGGAGCAGGCGACGGAGGCGACCCCGCACGAGACCACGAAGAGTACCAGCCCGAGCCACTCGACTCTCTGCAAAGAGAGGAACTTCGCCGCAGGAACGTGGATGCCCTGCGTACGCCCATCGCAGGAGAAACCCCCGAGGCTCGCACCTTGGAGGAGGCACGTTTGGCCAACTTGGCCGAACGCACTCGACTGGAGAATCTTCAGCGAGCACTCGACGAGCGCGCGCGGCAACGAGTTCCCGACAACAGTCGACGTCAACTCTACCCGCTGAATCAGGTATATCGAACCCCAATCCAGAATTTAGCAGCTGCGACCCGTATAGCAGAGTCTATCCAGCCTTCTCAGTCGGAAGCTGGCAGAGGCTTGATGCAGATCAGGGATCTGCTCCGGGCAGCAGGAGATCAGAATTCGGCCGTGTCGCAGTCGCGCAACAGAATTCACAGTCGATCCGTCACTGCGAATACGGTTCAGTCGGCTCACAGCCCCAGATCGCCTCCGCGGCGTGAAGGGCGTGAGAATCGGCGAGACCAATATGGTGACCGACTCGACCGAGATGATAGGCGTCGAGTGCCCAATTCCCCTCCGAGGGGTGGGTCTTACACTCCTCGGCAGCAAGATGACAGGCGTCAGCTCAGTGCGGGGTGAAGAGTTCCAGTCGACCCCAGAGAACCAGGCTTCGACGCGCGGTCCATTATCGTGCAAGGTTTGGTCGACCGGAACAGAGCCCATCGAGGTGGACTCGACAGAGATGCGCCCACAAGCAGTCGAGTGCATGTTTCTGGTCCTGAATGTTTCAGCAGAGCTATCAGAGCCGCAGTTATCCCTCCCAATTTCAGGTTGGCAACAGGAGTCAGCAAGTTCACTGGTGAGTCTAAGCCTGAAACTTGGCTCGAGGACTACCGAGTGGCGGTTCAGATTGGTGGTGGAAACGACGAGGTGGCCATGAAGCATTTGCCCCTCATGCTGGAAGGTTCTGCCAGGGCATGGTTGACTCAATTACCTCCTAGCAGCATTTACACTTGGGAAGATCTGTCCCGAGTGTTCATCAGAACATTTGAAGGAACTTGCAAGCGACCAGCTGGACTGGCAGAGTTGCAAGTCTGCGTGCACAAGACCAATGAGACTCTCAGAGAGTATATTTAGAGATGGATCACTTTGCACCATACTGTGGAGAATGTGTCTGATCACCAGGCAGTCTGCGCCTTCAAGGATGGCGTCAAGAACAGAGAGTTAAGTTTGAAATTTGGTCGAACCGGTGACATGACCTTGAGTCGTATGATGGAGATTGCTACCAAGTACGCCAACGGCGAAGAAGAAGACCGACTCCAAAGCGGCAAGCACAAGCCGACCCAGTCGGAAAAGGGAAACACCAGTCGGAAACAAAAGCGGAAGGCTGAACCAGCAGCTCCTGGAGAGGCTCTGGCCGTGACTCAGGGAAAGTTTAAGGGGAAACCAAAAGGATCCTGGAACCCTAAGAAGGTAAAGGATAAAGGAGGGAACGACGTAATGGATATGCCATGTCACATCCACACGAAGAAAGACGAAGAGGGGAATATCATCTACCCGAAGCACACCACTCGCCAATGTCGACTCCTGATCCAGCAGTTTCAGGGAAAACAGTCTAAGGACAAGGAGAAGGAGTCGTACAAGGCCGAAGACAAGGAGGACAGTGAGGAAGGATATCCGCATATCAACTCCACTCTGATGATCTTTGCAGATGTGGAAAGCAAGAGTCGATTGAAAGTCATTAACCGAGAGGTGAACATGGTTGCCCCAGCAAAAGCAAGTTATCTGAAATGGTCCCAGATACCCATCACATTCGACCAATCTGATCACCCGGCTCATATTGCCACCCCTGGGAGGCAAGCCTTGGTGGTCGATCCAGTTGTCGAAGGCACTCGACTGACAAAAGTGCTGATGGACGGTGGAAGCGGGCTGAATTTGTTGTATGCAGACACACTGAAAGGAATGGGCATTCCGATGTCCCGACTGAGCACTAGTAACATGAGCTTTCATGGAGTTATACCAGGGAAGAAAGCCGAGTCACTCGGCCAAATAGCTTTGGACGTGGTGTTTGGTGATTCGAAACATTTTCGCAAAGAAAAGTTGACGTTTGAGGTCGTGGATTTTCAGAGTGCATATCATGCCATTTTGGGGAGACCAGCTTACGCACGGTTCATGGCTCGACCATGTTACATGTACCTCAAATTGAAGATGCCCGGCCCCAAAGGAGTGATCACTATCACCGGTGATCAGAAAAAGGCAGAAGAGTGATTTCAGAAGGGCTCAAAGATTGCCGATTCCCAGGTGACAGCGGTCGAGTTCAAGGCATACAAGCAAAACGCAGATCCGAGTGACTTGCTGCGATCCAAGAAACCCGCCACAGAGTCTGCATTTCAGTCGTCCGGTGAGACGAAGCCTGTTCACATTCACCCGACCGACCCCGATGCAGCTCCGACCCGCATCTCCACAACACTCGACCCAAAATAGGAAGAAGCGCTCATCCAGTTCCTCCGTGAGAACTGGGACATTTTTGCATGGAAGCCCGCTGACATGCCAGGTGTTCCCAGGGGACTGGCTGAGCATCGCCTAAGAGTCGACTCATCTGCAAAACCAGTCAAAGAGCATCTTCGGCGGTCCGCCGTCCAGAAGAGAAAAGCCATTGGTGAGGAAGTGGCTCGACTGTTGGCGGCAGGATTTATCCGAGAGATATACCACTCCGAGTGGCTCGCTAATGTCGTCATGGTTCCTAAGAAGGACAAGTCGCTCCGAATGTGCATTGATTTCAAGCACATCAACCGGGCCTGCCCGAAAGATCATTTTCCTCTCCCTCGCATAGATCAAATTGTTGACTCGACCGCGGGATGCGAGAGATTATCTTTTCTAGATGCCTATTCCGGATACCACCAGATCCGTCTGTACGGACCCGACGAGGTAAAAACAGCTTTCATCACTCCATTCGGGTGCTTCTGCTATATCACCATGCCGTTCGGCCTCAAGAATGCCGGAGCCACATTTATGCGAATGATTCAGAAGTGTCTACTCACTCAAATCAGTCGGAATGTGGAAGCATATATGGATGATATCGTTGTCAAGTCACGAAAAGGTTCCGACCTGCTCGCTGATCTCGCCGAAACATTTGCCAACCTCAGAAGGTATGATATCAAGCTCAATCCATCAAAGTGCACATTTGGAGTTCCTAGTGGCAAGTTACTTGGTTTTCTCGTTTCCGAACGGGGAATCGACCCTAATCCAGAGAAGATCGGCACTATTCTCCGAATGAAACGCCCTGTGCGAGTGCACGATGTCCAGAAGCTTACTGGATGCTTGGACGCATTAAGTCGATTCATCTCACGACTCGGTGAAAAGGCATTGCCTCTTTGCCGACTGATGAAGAAGGCAGACAAGTTCGAGTGGACTCCAGAAGCTGATGCAGCGTTTGCCGAGCTAAAAGCTCTGCTCTCCACCCAGCCGGTGCTCTATATCGCAGCCACAGGACAAGTCGTCAGTACTGTGCTTACGGTCGAGCGGGAAGAAGAAGGAAAAGCTCTCAAAGTTCAGCGCCCAGTGTATTATTTGTCTGAAGTCTTGACTCCATCCAAGCAGAGATATCCTCATTATCAGAAGCTTGTGTATGGAATATACATGACCACAAAGAAGGTTGCTCATTACTTCTCTGATCATTCCATCACAGTCGTCAGCGACGCTCCACTATCAGAGATTTTGCACAACAGAGATGCAACTGGTCGAGTGGCCAAATGGGCGATTGAACTTCTTCCCCTTGATATCAAGTTTGAGGCAAAGAAAGCCATTAAGTCCCAGGCAATAGCAGATTTCCTCGCCGAGTGGATTGAACAGCAGCAGCCGACTGAAATTCACTCGGAGCATTGGACCATGTTCTTTGATGGCTCTAAGATGTTGAATGGTTCCGGTGCTGGGGTTGTCCTGGTTTCGCCCAGAGGAGATAAGCTCAGACATGTGCTCCAGATTCACTTTGATTCCTCCAACAATGAGGCAGAATATGAGGCCCTCTTATATGGATTGCGCATGGCCATTTCACTCGGCGTCCGTCGCCTGATGGTCTATGGCGACTCGGATTTAGTGGTCAACCAAGTGATGAAGGAGTGGGACGTGAGAAGCCCAGCCATGACTGGATACTGCAGTGCAGTGAGGAAGCTGGAAAAGAAGTTCGAGGGGTTGGAGCTCCATCATATACCCCGACTGAAAAATCAAGCAGCTGATGATCTAGCAAAGATAGGTTCCAAGAGAGAAGCCATTCCGAGTGGTGTGTTCTTGGAGCATATACACACTCCGTCAGTCAAAGAAGATCCTTTCACCGAAGAAGCTCCACAGCCCAAGAGTGCCACAGATCCGACTGAGGTTGAAGTCCCAGCGGTGGTCGACTTGATCATGGAGGTCTTGGTGGTCATTCCCAACTGGACAGTTCCATATATCGCGTATATCCTGAGAAAAGAGCTTCCGGAGGATGAGGAAGAGGCTCGACAGATCATCCGTCGATCTAAGGCCTTTACCGTAATCAAAGGACAATTATACAGAGAAAGCGCGACTGGAGTTGGTTAGAAGTGCATAACACCAGAAGAAGGTCGACTCATCCTCAATGATATCCACTCGGGAACCTGTGGTCATCATGCGTCCTCTCGGACCATCGTGGCCAAAGCATACCGAGCCGGATTTTTCTGGCCAAAAGCGAATGAGATGGCAAAGGAGATAGTGGATAAGTGCGAGGGATGTCAGTTCTACTCGAATATGTCACACAAGCCTGCATCGGCTCTGAAGACCATCCCACTCGTCTGGCCTTTCGCAGTATGGGGGTTGGACATGGTCGGTCCTTTGAGAACAGGACGAAGCGGCTTCACGCATGTACTGGTGGCAGTCGACAAGTTCACCAAGTGGATCGAGGCTAAACCAATCAAGAACCTTGACACCGGTACTGCTGTTAGCTTCATCAGGGAATTAATATTCAGATATGGAGTCCCGCACAGCATCATTACGGATAATGGGTCGAACTTCGACTCGGAGGAATTCAGAGATTTCTGTAACTCCCAAGGCACACGGGTCGACTACGCTTCAGTCGCCCATCCGCAGTCGAATGGACAAGCAGAGCGAGCTAATGGCCTGATTCTCAAGGGATTGAAACCCCGACTGATGCGTGATCTCAAGCATGCAGCTGGAGCTTGGGTCGACGAACTTCCCTCAGTGCTTTGGGGGCTGCGGACCACACCTAATCGGTCGACCGAAAGAACTCCATTCTTCTTGGTCTACGGAGCAGAAGCAGTCTTGCCGAGTGATCTTCTCCACAATGCTCCTCGAGTTGAAATCTACAATGAAGCAGAAGCTGAACAAGCGCGGCAGGACGCAGTCGACCTTTTAGAGGAAGAAAGGGAGATGGCTCTGATCCGGTCGACCATCTACGAACAAGATTTGTGTCGTTTCCACGCCAGAAATGTGAGAGGTCGAGCCTTCCAGGAAGGAGATTTAGTTCTCCGAGTGGATCAGCACAAACCACACAAGCTTGCTCCTTCTTGGGAAGGTCCCTTCATCTTCACCAAGGTTCTCCACAACGGGGCGTACCGTCTTTACAACGTCGAGCATAATATCGACGAGCCCCGAGCTTGGAACGCGGAACTACTTCGCCCATTTTACACTTAAGTTTTATCACTCGGATGAGTTGCAATAAAGTACTTCTGTAGTTCATGGACCTCAAAATAATAGTGTCATAGTTCCTCCATAATTTTTGTCACTTTTTATTTTTGTCCAATAAAATTACCCCTCAGTGGGTGACTTAGTCGCGAATCCGTTTCGCCTAAGTTTGTAAAAATCCTACCGAGTGGTGAGCCAGACTCCCACTCGGAGGCTTAGCTGCGAATCCGTTTCGCCTAAGTTATCGAAATCCTACCGAGTGGTAAGCCAGACTTCCACTCGGGGGCTTAGCTGCAGCCCTGTGCTCGCCTAAGTTGTAAAAAATCCTACCGAGTGAAGAGCAAGCCTCTCACTCGGGGGCTTAGTTGCAGTCCAAGCACTCGCCTAAGTTATCAAAATCCTACCGAGTGGTAAGCCAGACTTCCACTCGGGGGCTTAGCTGCAGCCCTGTGCTCGCCTAAGTTGTAAAAAATCCTACCGAGTGAAGAGCAAACCTCTCACTCGGAGGCTTAGCTGCAGTCCAAGTACTCGCCTAAGTTATCAAAATCCTACCGAGTGAAGAGCAAACCTCTCACTCGGGGGCTTAGCTGCAGTCCAAGCACTCGCCTAAGTTTGTAAAAATCCTGCCGAGTGAAGAGCAAACCTCTCAC
>NC_041387.1:445526098-445599942 GCF_002162155.2 Triticum dicoccoides | reverse complement strand
TACTCGCCTAAGATATAAAAATCCTACCGAGTGGTAAGCCGGACTTCCACTCGGAGGCTTAGCTGCAGTCCAAGGACTCGCCTAAGTTATCAAAATCCTACCGAGTGAAGAGCAAACCTCTCACTCAGGGGCTTAGCTGCAGTCCAAGCACTCGCCTAAGTTATAAAAATCCTACCGAGTGAAGAGCAAACCTCTCACTCGGAGGCTTAGCTGCAGCCCAGTGCTAGCCTAAGTTATCAAAATCCTACCGAGTGAAGAGCAAACCTCTCACTCAGAGGCTTAGCTGCAGCCCAGTGCTCGCCTAAGTGGACTAAAGAATAAGTCGATTGCAGTAAAGGCCCCTTGCTTTGAACCTGCAAAAGACATTTCGAGCCAAAAGCAATCGTATTCAAGCACCAAATTCAAGTTTGAATCGATATCTAAAGGAACCGAAAGTGCTCGGGCGTTAAGCCCGTTAAGGTTTATCGGTTACAATTCCACTCGGCATACCGAGGCAAATTTAAAGCGTCGAGCTAGAAGAAGTTTTTTACCCCTCCTGTGGAGGGCTGGAAGGTGCAACAAATTCATCAAGGTCAATTCCGTCGGCGATCCGAGTGGCAGCCGCAAGGAAAGTTTCCATAAAGGACCTGAAGTCGTGTTTCTTGATGTTGGCCACCCGGAGGGCCGCCAGCTTCTCTTCTCGCGCATCTTTGCAGTGGACTCGGGCCAGACACAGAGCAACATCTGCACTGCACCGAGCCGAGGACTTCTTCCATTCCTACACTCGACCAGGAATCGTGTTCAAGCGAGCCATCAGCGACTCAAGGTCATTCTGAAATGTCTCCCCAGGCCAGAGCGTCGAGTCGATGCGAGATGTGGCGGCCTTCAGCCTTGCGAGATAGTCCACGACAGCTGCAACACGAGACTCCAGTCGGAAAACATCCATGGCAACTTCGTCGTTCACCGGAGAATTGACGGGGTCGAGGTTTGGCTCCAGCCGGCTAGTTTCTTCTTCAAAGTTTTGGCAAAATTCTGCAAGGATGATCACTGAGTCAAGGGGATGGTCGAATGGAAAAACCACGATTGGAAATGTTTGCCGAGCATAGAGGTTTACCTTCAAGCATAAGAAACAGCTTCTTGGCAAGACCACTCAGGAAGGCCTCCAGATCATTTTTCTTCCCAGTCAACTTACTGACTTGGTCGGTCAGGGCAGCTTTATCAGTTTTCAGTCGACTGACCTCCTTGTTGGCGATCCCAAGAGCAGCTTTCAGATTGGTATTGTCTTGTTCAAGCTTGGTGACTGAAGCTAACTTCTCGTCAGCAAGCTTGATCTTTTCAGCTAGTTCGAGGTCTTTCTTCTGTTGGGCCTCCCTTACCTTACCTGCAAGTTACAGCAAGATCAGATTTTGAAACAAGCAAGGGGAAAAGCAGTCGTCAGGGTCTCACCAAACATACCTTCGGTCTCCTCCTTTGCCTTCGTCAGCTTCTCCTGAACCAGCTTCAAGCTCAGCTCGAGTTGAGTGTGCTTGTTTTCCAGCTCAGAGTAGCGAGCCACAAGATCACAGGAGTTCTGCGAAGAACCAATCGATTAAATGTCAAATATAATTCACTTTCGAGTGAAAAAGGAAAAATCACATGTTTCTAAGACTATAGCCGAATACAAGCATTCAACCGTAGTCTCGGGGACTACACCCAGTGGGTGCACTCAGCGTGCCCCCACTAATCCTGTTGAAGATAAAGTCGACCAGTCGACCTAAAAAAAAAGGGGGGGGGGATGTATTCTTTAAGACTGTAATCGACTACAAGCAATCGACCACAGTCTCGGGGACTACACCCAGTGGGTGCACTCAGCATGCCCCCACCGGTTTGTGAAATCCAGTCGACATAGTCAACTGACAGAAAGATCGACATCATAAAGCCTAAGGCCGACTGCCAGCAGTCGACCTTAGCCTTGGAGACTACACCCAGTGGGTGCACTCAGCATGCCCCCACTAATCCTATTAAAGACAGAGTCGACCAGTCGACCGGATTGCGAAATCCAGTCGACTTGGTCGAATGACAGAAAGGCTGAAATTATAAAGCCTAAGGCCGACTGCCAGCAGTCGACCTTAGCCTTGGGGACTACACCCAGCGGGTGCACTCAGCGTGCCCCCGCTAACACGGAGTTTATTCGACACACCCAGTGGGTGACTATTATACATTCTGGAAAGGAAAAGTTTTTGGTAGCATATCCTAACAGAACAAACGGTGGTCGACTGACTTGAACATTGCTTTGGAGGGCAGAACTGGCGTCATAAGCCGCCTGGCTCGCATCCCAAATGGTCTTCAACTGCTCCATCATGATTCCTGCCTGACGTATCGCCTCCTTCGCTGCGCCAGCTTGGTCCTCTGGGACGTGGTGCGTCGTGAAGAGGGAGGGCTGTTGAGCACTCGTTAGTGGATTTGCGAAGGACACCGTGTGTCGAGTGGTGTTCTCCTCCTCCGCAATCAGAATCTCAGGCGCCGTCACGTCCTGGGGCACCTTGCTGGCAGACGCTTTCCTACTCCTTCTGCGCTTCAGCGGTTCCTCATCCTCATCATCATCAGGGAGATTGATAACAGCATTGGGTGGAGCTACAGAGAAGAATCAGGATCAGAGATCGTGAGTCAGTCGACTAAGAACGGTGTTAAGAATATAGTACCTGGTTTTGAAGTTGCTGCGTCCTCCATCTCATGGTCATCAGCCCGGGCTGAGGTCTCAGAAGTAGCAGCACTGCAACTCCAAAGAATCAGTCGACTAACTTCAGCGTCGACCAGAGACAAAGTTCACACGAAATAAAAAGACTTAAGCAGCACGATTACCCTGATATGGTGGGGATGGACACCTTCATCTTCGGCAGGAGCTTGGTCGGCTTCGACGGAGCCGCCCGGGGCTGCTTCGGCGCCTTTTCAGTCGGCGCCGGAGAGGTAGTCCGAGGGCGCTTGGTCGACTGTGCAACGGTCGCAACCCCCTTGCCACGTTCAGTCAAAGGGTCGTGGACAAGCTCCGACCGCCTTTCTGAGCACGGTGGTACGACCTCCTCCTCCTCTTCTTCCTCGTCCTCAGCGTCATCTTCATCACCGTCATCGTCGTCATCGTCATCATCATCCTCGGCAACGTCCGAGTCCCATTCCTCCTCCTCCTGGCTCTCGCCCCCACTCGCCTCACCCTCTTCAGTCGGAGCCTGTGCTCCATTGGGCATCGAGTACAGCTCGGTGAGGGCCTGATAGACATCAAGACAAGGGTCAATCGACCAATCGGCAGAATAAACAGAAATGAGTATGACAAGAACACAGTGGAGAGCAGAGCAGACATACCTTGTCTGGATCACTGTTGTGGTCGAGTGGAGGAATCCTTCTGGCTCCGCGTGGGTTATCCTTGTTTCCGGTAACGGCGGCCATCCATCTTTCCAGAGTGACATCGTCGACTGCTTCTGGATGGACTCGAGTCTCGTCTTCAGTCCCACAGTACAACCACATGCAGTGGCTCCGGAACTGAAGGGGCTGGATACGACGCCTAAGGAAGACCCCCAGGAGATCCATGCCCGTCACTCCCTCCCGAACCAACTGCACCACGCGCTCCATCAACATCTTCACGTCAGCTTTATCCTCCGGGATCAACTTCAGAGAGGAGGGCTTGTTCACTCGGTCCATGGTAAACTGAGGGAGTCCACTTGACTGCCCCGGCGTCGACTGGTCCTGGCAGTAGAACCAGGTCGACTGCCAGCCTCTGACTGACTCGGGAAAGGTCATGGGCGGGAAGGTGCTCTTATTCCTCACCTGGATCCCCAGGCCCCCACACATTTGGACGATTCGGGTTCTTTCGTCGCCTGGGCTCGCCTTCTTCACGGTCTGAGAGCGACACGTGAATATATGCTTGAACAAGCCCCAGTGCGGTCGACAGCCCAGAAAACCCTCACACATGGACACGAACGCAGCAAGATAGGCGATAGAATTTGGGGTAAAGTGGTGGAGCTGTGCTCCAAAGAAGTTCAAGAAGCCACGGAAGAAAATACTCGGCGGCAAAGAAAATCCACGATCAACATGGGTGGCCAAGAGCACGCACTCACCCTCTTCTGGCTGGGGCTGCCACTCCTTCCCCGGAAGCCTCGCAGCTCCATGGGGGATCAAGCCCTCGTTGGCCATGTCGAGGAGATCTTTCTCTGTGATGGTCGACTGGATCCAATCTCCTTGGACCCAGCCCTTCGGCAGGCGGGATCTGGACGAAGACCCGCCGCGGCTGGTGGATCTCCCCTTCGCCTTCTCCGTCGCCGACGCCTTCTTCGCGCGTTCCAGCGCCGCCGTCTTCTCCTTGGCCATGGTTGCCGGTGAGACGCGCGAGGGGAAGTTGTGCGGAGGCGAGAGCGAGCGCGCTGGGCGGAGACGAAGGAAGCAGGGAGGGAGAATGCTGAGGCACAGTACAAAAAATCCTCGCCGGGTGCATTTATAAGGTCCCTTCCGAGTGGATGACAGGTGGGCCCGGTCGATCTAATCATATCCAGGAACAGTTATGCAGACGGGATACGTGGCGAAGAAAGTGGCGCGGAGATCGAGGCGTCTATATCCCGTCCCATCCGAACGCCGCGGTCCGCTCCGCTTCGCGCGCGTCCCCAAATTTCGCATCCCGCGGAATCCGCGAACGGCAGATCGGTCTGTCAGACGCGGGGTTTCCTGCGACCCGTCGCTCGGAGATCGTCGAAGCCCGAAAGATCACTCGACGAAAGAAGAGAATGGATCGAGTCGACTGAAGACAAGTTGCTCACTATCGATGAAGAGATTCTTTGGTCCAGAACAACGCACGACCAGTGTGCAAAGGTTAATCGGAAACAACATCAACTCCTTCCTCACTCGAAGCCTCAATCCATTCGGGGGCTAATGATGGGGTCATGTACCTAGGGTAGGGTCACGGACCTGACCTAAGTACCTTGCCCAAGGACACCCTTAGAAGAGGTCGCCTTCCAGTCGACCAACGAGGGACTCGCTCGACTGACTTGAAGGACTCGACCACGAAGACTCACTCGACCACCAGAAGGTCAAGAGGCACTCTGCACTGCAACGGCCTGTAATTAAGTAGACTTTATGATAGTAAAGACACTTTATGTGGGGCGTTACCAGTAACGCCCCGGACTTAACTCACCTTAAACCCTCTCCTACGTGGGCTGGCTGGGGTCCTGGCGCACTCTATATAAGCCACCCCCCTCCACAGGTAGAGGGGTTCGGCATCTTGTAACTCATATACTCATAATCCACTCGACCGCCTCCGGGCTCCGAGACGTAGGGCTATTACTTCTTCCGAGAAGGGCCTGAACTGGTACATCCCTTGTGTTTACAACCTCTCCATAGCTAGGACCTTGCCTCTCCATACCTACCCCCCACTCTACTGTCAGGCTTAGAACCACGACACTGAGCTGGTCCTTTCATCTTGAGGGGTAAGTATTTGATGGCGTGGAGACCATCTCCGCGAGCCATGTGGATGTGAAGAATAAAGTCTTCTATCCATACCGCCGTCGTTCCATCATATGCCTCGATGTTTACGGGTTTAAGCCCTTCTGGAAAATCATGTTCCATCACCTCATCGGTGAAGCACAGGGGGTGCGTGGCACCCCTGTATTTGGCTGTATCGTGGCGTGGGTCCGACAGTTGTAATGTTCGGTATTGGTTCTGAAGTGGTAAATGACCGGCATATTTGGTTTGATAACCATGATCCCGTGTAGGAGCACATTTCCTAGATCCATAGATGGACCTGGTTTTTCCAGCCTTTTTATCCAGGTCCTCACGTAGATTGTGTTTCTGGTCCTGAGCCGCATCCTCCCTTCCTTTACGGGGAGGGGGTGCGGGCTTGTGTACAGCGTTCCTAGTCGCTCTGTCTCGACCACGAGGTGGTCGGTACGACTTGTCGGCCGTATTGTTTTTCGATGGTATAGGCGCAATAGCCTCGTCGTCGAATTCGGGCAGCATCCTACACTTAGGATAGCTTTTTGTTTGGCGATTACCGCCGTGTTTTTCCTCAGTGTCTAGCACTTCGTTCCATCTGTCATTGAGCGTATCCTGTGCGGCTTTAAGTTGCTGCTTCTGCTTCTTTAGGCTCCTTGCAGTGGCGATAAGCCTTTGATGGAGGCGTTCTTGTTCCAAGGGTTCTTCTGGGATGATGAATTCGTTGTCGCCCAGCCTGATCTCCTCTTCTGAGATAGATTGGTAATTGCTATCTTCAGCATCGCTGCGGTCAGACAAAATCACCGGACTATGTTGCGCGTCCTGCTCCAACGCTGGGTCTGTGGTTTTGTTCGGATTATCATCGTCGTTCGTAACAATGTTGCTGTTTTTCCTTTTGCCGGATCAAGGTTGGCGCTTCTGACGCCAACCCTTGGGAGGTTCATCGACAAGCATACCATTATTGTCGTCGGCCCCCTTCTCTTTAGGTGTGTCGACCATTTCTATATCGTATGAGGATGTAGTTGTCTACCGCCCTATGGGCGGTGGTTTTTGTGCCTGCTCCTCTCCGGCCTCGTCATCCATACCGTCGATGTCCTCGGAGCCGTAATCGAGTGTGTCGATTAGGTCTTCGACAGTGGCAATGAAGTGGGCGGTGGGTGGGAAGCGAGACTCTCCGTCATCAGATTCCCAGTCAAGCCCAACATAGTTCGGTTGAGATTCTCCTGATAAGGAGAGGGCTCTTAATGAGCTCAGCACATCGCCAAAAGGCAAGTGCTGGAAGATGTCCGTGAAGCTGAACTCAATGATCAGCGCCCAATCAGGTTCGATGGGCATGGACGCACACGGTTCGGGACCTATGGCTGGAGACAAATCCGAGGTTCCGATGGCACAGGGCCTACTGATGTCTACTACACAACCTTCTTGTTGTAGACGTTGTTGGGCCTACAAGTGCACAGGTTTGTAGGATAGTAGCAAATTTCCCTCAAGTGGATGACCTAAGGTTTATCAATCTGTAGGAGGCGTAGGATGAAGATGGTCTCTCTCAAGCAACCCTGCAACCAAATAACAAAGAGTCTCTTGTGTCCCCAACACACCCAATACAATGGTAAATTGTATAGGTGCACTAGTTCAGCGAAGAGATGAAGGTACAGGTGCAATATAGATAGTAGATATAGGTTTTTGTAAACTGAAAATAAAAAAACAGCAAGGTAACTAATGGTAAAGGTGAGCGTAAACGGTATTGCAATGATAGGAAACAAGGCCTAGGGTTCATACTTTCACTAGTGCAAGTTCTCTCAACAATAATAACATAGATAGATCATATAACAATCCCTCAACATGCAACAAAGAGTCACTCCAAAGCCACTAATAGCGGAGAACAAATGTAGAGATTATGGTAGGGTACGAAACCACCTCAAAGTTATTCTTTCGGATTGATCTAATAAAGAGTTCGTACTAGAATAACACCTTAAGACACAAATCAACCAAAACCGTAATGTCACCTAGATACTCCATTGTCACCTCAAGTATCCGTGGGCATGATTATACGATATGCATCACACAATCTCAGATTCATCCAACCAGCACAAAGTACTTCAAAGAGTGCCCCAAAGTTTCTACCGGAGAGTCAAGAATGTGTGCCAACCCCTATGCATAGGTTCATGGGCGAAACCCGCAAGTAGGTCACCAAAACATACATCAAGTGGCACATGATATCCCATTGTCACCACAGATAAGCACGGCAAGACATACATCAAGTGTTCTCATAAAAGACTCAATCCGATAAGATAACTTCAAAGGGGAAACTCAATTCATCACAAGAGAGTAGAGGGGGAGAAACATCATAGGATCCAACTATAATAGCAAAGCTCGGGATACATCAAGATCGTGCCATGGAGGGAACACGAGAGAGAACACGAGAGAGAGAGAGAGATCAAACACATAGCTACTGGTACATACCCGCAGCCCCGAGGGTGAATTACTCCCTCCTTGTCATGAAGAGCGCCGGGATGATGAAGATGGCCACCGGTGATGGATTCCCCCTCCAACAGGGTGCCGGAACGGGCTCCCGAGAGGTTTTTGGTGGCTACAGAGGCTTGCGGCGGCGGAACTCCTGATCTATCTTGATTTTCGATGTTTTTAGGGTACGTAGGCATATATAGGCGAAAGAAGCCGGTCGGGAGGTGCTCGAGGGGCCCACGAGATAGGGGGGCGTGCCCTCCTAACTTGTGGAGTCCTCGAGTATCTTCTGACTTGAACTCCACATCTCCAGGATGATATTCTTCCAAAAAATCACGTTGCCAAAGGTTTCATTCCGTTTGGACTCCGTTTGATATTCATTTTCTTCGAAATACTGAAACAGGCAATAAAACAGCAATGTGGGCTGGGCCTCCGGTTAGTAGGTTAGTCCCAAAAGTAATATAAAAGTGCATAATAAAGCCCATAATCATTCAAAATAGGTAATATAATAGCATGGAACAATCAAAAATTATATATACGTTGGAGACGTATCAAGCATCCCCAATCTTAATTCCCTGCTCGTCCTCGAGTAGGTAAATGATAAAAACAGAATTTTTGATGTGGAATGCTACCTAGCATGATTCTCAAAGTAATTTCTCTTTATTGTGGCATGAATGTTCAGATCCAAATGATTCAAAATAAAAGTTCATATTAACATAAGAAATAGTAACACTTCAAGCATACTAATCAAACTAATCATGTCTTCTCAAAATAACATGGCCAAAGAAAATTATCCCTACAAAATCATATAGTCTGGCTGTTGCTCTATCTTCATCACACAAAGTATTTTCATGCACAACCCCGATGACAAGCCAAGAAATAGTTTCATACTTTAATAATCTCAAACTCTTTCAACTTTCACGCAATACATGAGCGCGAGCCATGGACATAGCACTATATGTGGAATAGAATGGTGGTTGTGGAGAAGACAAAAGAAGGAGAAGATAGTCTCACATCAACTAGGCATATCAACGGGCTATGGAGATGCCCATTAATAGATATCAATGTGGGTGAGTAGGGATTGCCATGCAACGGATGCACTAGAGCTAAAAATATATGAAAGCTCAACAAAAGAAACTAAGTGGGTGTGCATCCAACTTGCTTGCTCACGAAGACCTAGGGCACTTTTGAGGAAGCCCATCATTGGAATATATAAGCAAAGTTCTATAATGAAAAATTCCCACTAGTATATGAAAGTGACAACATATGAGACTCTCTATCATGAAGGTCATGGTGCTATTTTGAAGCACAAGTGTGGAAAAAGAGATAGTAGCA
Source organism: Triticum dicoccoides (assembly GCF_002162155.2). NCBI lineage: Eukaryota > Viridiplantae > Streptophyta > Magnoliopsida > Poales > Poaceae > Triticum > Triticum dicoccoides. The sequence goes on along the minus strand of NC_041387.1, from coordinate 445,590,717 downwards.
TTTCCCTTCTTTCTTTTTCTTTTTTTTCTTTTTTCTCTTTTTTTTCTTTGACCTTCCTTTTTTTTCTTTTTGGCCTTTCTCTTTTTTTTGTAAAGTCCGAAGTCTCATCCCGGCTTGTGGGGGAATCATAGCCTTCATCATCCTTTCCTCACGAGGACAATGCTCTAATAATGAAGATCATCACACTTTTATGGATTTACAACTCAAAGCTAGAACAATATATGACTCTATATGAATGCCTCCAGCGGTGTACTAGGATATGCAATGAATCAAGAGTGACATGTATGAAAATTATAAAGGTGGTCTTGCCACAAATACAATGTCTACTACATGATCATGCAAAGAGCAATATGATAAAAGTAATGCATGTCATATGAAAGGAACGGTGGAAAGTTGCATAGCAATATATCTCGGAATGGCTATGGAAATGCCATAATAGGTAGGTATGGTGGTTGTTTTGAGGAAGGTAAATGGTGGGTGTATGGTACCGGCGAAAGTTGCACAACACAAGAGAGGCTAGCAATAATGGAAGGGTGAGGTGTGTATAATCCGTGGACTCAACGTTAATCAAAAGAACTCATGCACTTATTGCAAAAATTTAGAAGTCATCAAAAACCAAAGCACTACGCACATGCTCCTAGGGGGATAGATTGGTAGGAAAAGACCATCGCTCGTCCCCGACCGCCACTCATAAGGAAGACAATCAATAAATAAAATTGTGCTCCAACTTCATCACAAAGCGATTCACCATACGTGCATGCTAAGGGAATCACAAACTTCAACACAAGCATTCTTTAAATTAATAATCACCCAACTAGCATCACTTTAATATCACTACCTCCATATCTTAAAACAATTATCAAGCATCAAATTGATCATAGCATCCAATTCACTTCCTATGATAGTTTTCACAAATTACCATGCTGTTTAAGACTCTCAAAATAATATAAGTGAAGCATATGAGTTCATTAATTTCTACAAAATAAAACCACCGCCATGCTCTAAAAAGATATAAGTGAAGTACTAGAGCAAATGACAAACTACTCCGAAAGATATAAGTGAAGATCAATGAGTAGCTAAATAATTATGCAACTATGCGAAGACTCTCTCTCATTTAAGAATTCAGATCTTGGTATTGTATTCAGGCAGCAAGAAAAATAAAATAAAATGACATTGCAAGGATAGCACAACTCAAGTGAAGAAGCAAAAACTTAGGCTCAACCGATACTAACCGATAGTTGTTGAAGAAGAAAGGTGGGATGCCTACCGTGGCATCCCCAAGCTTAGATGCTTGAGACTTCTTGAAATATTATATTGAGGTGCCTTGGGCATCCCCAAGCTTGAAATTTTGTGTCTCCTTAATTCCTCATCATGGTTTCTCTTTTTATCAAAAGCTTCATTCACAACAAACTCAACAAGAACTTGTGGGATAGGTTAGTATAAACCAATGCAAAACCTTATCATCTTTTACTGTAACGAATCACTAAAATAATTATTAAATATTGCATACTAAATGCCTCTGCATATTTAATACTCTTATCATCAAATAGAATCATTAAACAAGCAAACATATGCAAACAATGCAACAATAACAGCAATCTGTCAAAACAGTACAGTCTGTAAAGAATGCAAGAGTATCAATACTTCCCTTACTCCAAAAATTATGAACTAAAATTATCACCGTAATAAATTTATCAGAGCTTAATATGCAAAAAGATTCAACGTTATACCATTCTCTGAATTTTCTAGGGAATTTTTGCAACAGCGGTAAACTTTCTGTTTTCAAACAGCAACATGTATACTAGCAAAATAAGCATGGCAAAGGCTATCCTTGACTTTTTTATTGAAACTAAAGATGCAAAACATTATTATAAATAACAGCAAGTAAATACTAAAAAAAATAAAATGACGCTCCAAGCAAAAGACATATCATCTGGTGAATAAAAATATAGCTCCAAGTAAAGTTACCGATGAACAAAGACGAAAGAGGGGATGCCATCCGGGACATCCCCAAGCTTAGGCTTTTGGCTATTCTTGAATATTATCTTGGGATGCCTTGGGCATCCCCAAGATTAGGCTCTTGCCACTCCTTATTCCATAGTCCATCGAATCTTTACCCAAAACTTGAAAACTCCACAACACAAAACTCAACAGAAAACTCGTAAGCTCCATTAGTATAAGAAAATAAAACCACCACTTAGGTACTGTAATGAACTCATTATAAATTCATATTGGTTTAATATCTACTGTATTCCGACTTATCTATGGTTCATACCGTTCGATACTACTCATAGATTCATCAAAATAAGCAAACAACACATAGAAAACAGAATCTGTCAAAACCAGAACAGTCTGTAGTAATCTGTATCAAACGTATACTTCTGGAGCTCCAAACATCCTAACAAATTAGGAAGTCCTGAGAAATTTGTGTCCGAATCCAGAGCAAAAAGAATCAGATCAGAAGCACGTTTCTGTGAATGAACAAAACTAATTTACTGGGTGCAAAAGTTTCTGATTTTCAGCAGGATCAACACAACTATCACCGTAAGCTATCCTAAAGGTCTTACTTGGCACTTTATTGAAACAAAAGCTGTAAAACATGATTACTACAGTAGAATAATCATGTGGACACACAAAAACAGTAAGGGTAAATATTGGGTTGTCTCCCAACAAGCGCTTTTCTTTAATGCCTTTTTAGCTAGGCATGATGATGGCAATGATGCTCACATAAAAGATAAGAATTGAAACATAAAGAGAGCATCATGAAGAATATGACTAGCACATTTAAGCATAACTCACTTCCTATGCCTAGGGATTTTGTGAGCAAACAACTTATGGGAACAATAATCAACAAGCATAGGAAGGCAAAACAAGGATAGCTTCAAAACTTGAAGCACATAGGGAGGAAACTTGACATTAGTGCAATTCCTACAAGCATATATTCCTCCCTCATAATAATTTTCAGCAGCATCATGGATGAATTCAACAATATAACCAGCACCTAAAGCATTCTTTTCATGATCTACTTGCATAGAAAATTTACTACACTCCACATAAGAAAAATTCTTCTTATTCGGAATAGTGGGAGTATCATAAAAGACTTGAACACTAAAAATTGTTTCCACATTAAAAGAGTAATGTTCAGAAAAAGGGTAATCATAATCATGACAATATTTGTAAATATAATCAACACTACTTTTTATAGCATAAGTTTCATCACAATAATCATCATAAGTAGCAACTTCGTTCTCATCATAATCGATTGAAACCTCTCCCAAGATAGTGGAATCACTGAATAAACTTGACACTCTTCCAAATCCACTTTCATATTCATCACAATAAAATTCAACATCCTCCAAAATAGTGGGATCACTACTTCCTAAAGTTGACACTCTTCCGAACCCACTTTCATCAATATAATCATCATAGGTAGGAGGCATGCTATCATCATAACAACTTTGCATATCAAAACTTGGGGGACAAAAAATATCATCATCATTAAACATAGCATCCCCAAGCTTGTGACAAACATTAATTACAGCAAATATATTCTCAAAAATACCATCTTCATTAAACGTAGCTTCCCCAAGCTTGGGCCCTTTCATATCATAAGCATAATCACTCTCATCATTAAAAATATTGATAGCACCAATAGTATAGCAATTATCATCATCACAATGAGTAGTAGGAGCAACATCATTTGGGAGGGATACCTTTCTACCTTTGTTGCTCCTTCTTTTCCTTTTCTTCTTCACATTATGTGTGGGTTCAACCTTCCTCTTTGAGCTCCTTATTGACGAGATTGGTTGAAAAGAAAGCTCCTCCTCGTTACCTGATTCATCATGAGAAATAATAGGAGGATATTGGGAAGTCTCTTCCCTTTCATTAGTATTCTCATCATCTTCTATTTGCTTTCTTTTCTTTAGGTAATTGGCAATGTAAGGATTTTCAATGCAATTCCCCGCACAAAACGAATAAATCTTTTCTAGATCAATATCAAGGAATTTCTTATGGGCAAATTCTGGAAGGTCCTTAAGTAAACGTTTCAATTCTTCATAAACCAAAAGCAAACTAAGTTCATTGTAATGAGCAATGGATATCAAATCATCACAATTTTTGGACACGATTCAATCATGAAACAATTTGCATAGGAGATGTAAATGACCACGTTCATTGCAAAGTTCACAAGTATGGCAAAGGTATTTTAAATTTTCAGCACTCACACCTAGCCTTTCATGCAACCATTTAGTTTCTAAATTCTTATGCCTCTTGCAATAAATATCTTCTCTATTTGGTGTGTTCATGCAAACATGCACTCCACAAAAGTTGACATGCTCATAAGATATGTTTTCATCATGACTAGAGCAATCATCATTAGTACTATGGATATTCAAGGAGTTTATACTAACAATATTGCAATCATGCTCATCATTCAAAGATTTAGTACCAAGAATTTTAATGCACTCTTCTTCTAGCACTTGAGCACAATTTTCCTTTCCATCAAACTCACGAAAGATATTAAAAAGACGAAGCGTATGAGACAAACTCAACTCCATTTTTTTGTAGTTTTCTTTTATAAAATAAACTAGTGATAAAACAAGAAACAAAAAGATTCGATTGCAAGATCTGAAGATATACCTTCAAGCACTCACCTCCCCAGCAACGGCGCCAGAAAAGAGCTTGATGTCTACTACACAACCTTCTTCTTGTAGACGTTGTTGGGCCTGCAAGTGCACAGGTTTGTAGGACAGCAGCACATTTCCCTCAAGTGGATGACCTAAGGTTTATCAATCCGTAGGAGGCGTAGGATGAAGATGGTCTCTCTCAAGCAACCCTGCAACCAAATAACAAAGAGTCTCTTGTGTCCCCAACAACCCAATACAATGGTAAATTGTATAGGTGCACTAGTTCGGCGAAGAGATGAAGATACAAGTGCAATATAGATAGTAGATATAGGTTTTTGTAAACTGAAAAATAAAAAAACAGCAAGGTAACTAATGGCAAAAGTGAGCATAAATGGTATTTCAATGATAGGAAACAAGGCCTAGGGTTCATACTTTTACTAGTGCAAGTTCTCTCAACAATAATAACATAGATAGATCATATAACAATCCCTCAACATGCAACAAAGAGTCACTCCAAAGCCACTAATAGCGGAGAACAAACGTAGAGATTATGGTAGGGTACGAAACCACCTCAAAGTTATTCTTTCGAATCGATCTAATAAAGAGTTCGTACTAGAATAACACCTTAAGACACAAATCAACCAAAACCCTAATGTCACCTAGATACTCCATTGTCACCTCAAGTATCCGTGGGCATGATTATATGATATGCATCACACAATCTCAGATTCATCCAACCAACACAAAGTACTTCAAAGAGTGCCCCAAAGTTTCTACCGGAGAGTCAAGAACATGTGCCAACCCCTATGCATAGGTTCATGGGTGAAACCCGCAAGTTGGTCACCAATACATACATCAAGTGGCACATGATATCCCATTGTCACCACAGATAAGCACGGCACGACATACATCAAGTGTTCTCATAAAAGACTCAATCCAATAAGATAACTTCAAAGGGGAAACTCAATTCATCACAAGAGAGTAGAGGGGGAGAAACATCATAAGATCTGACTATAATAGCAAAGCTCGGGATACATCAAGATCGTGCCATGGAGGGAACACGAGAGAGAAAACGAGAGAGAGAGGGATAAAACACATAGCTACTGGTACATACCCTCAGCCCCGAGGGTGAACTACTCCCTCCTCATCATGGAGAGCGCCTGGATGATGAAGATGGCCACCGGTGATGGATTCCCCCTTCGGTAGGGTGCCAGAACGGGCTCCCGAGAGGTTTTTGGTGGCTACAGAGGCTTGCGGCGGCGGAACTCCAGATCTATCTGGATTTTCGATGTTTTTAGGGTACGTAGGCATATATAGGCGAAAGAAGTCGGTCGGGAGGTGCTCGAGGGGCCCATGAGACAGGGGCGCGCGCCCTACAGGGGGGCGCACCCTCCTATCTCATGGAGTCCTCGAGTATCTTCGGACTTGAACTCCACGTCTCCAGGATGATACTCTTCCAGAAAATCACGTTGCCGAAGGTTTCATTTCGTTTGGACTCCGTTTGATATTCCTTTTCTTCGAAATACTGAAGTAGGCAATAAAACAACAATATGGGCTGGGCCTCCGGTTAGTAGGTTAGTCCCAAAATTAATATAAAAGTGTATAATAAAGCCCATAATCATTGAAAATAGGTAATATAATAGCATGGAACAATCAAAAATTATAGATATTTTGGAGACGTATCACCCACTCGAGGTTGTATTTGTGTGTGGCTCTATCGCTGCTGAGTCCGCGGCTTCCGTAGCGGGGTTGAGCATCCCGTCCTTGGATGGCATGACATGCTCCGGATCTAGGGCCAGAGTGATTGTAGGTGTTATCACTTGAACACGGCCCGATGACAGATTTAGGTTATGTTCATCATGGGGACAGGGAGCGGCAGTTGTGGACTCGTATCCGTCGAAGATCAAGTCTCCGTGGATATCGGCCACATAATTCAGGCTTCCAAATCTGACCCGATGGCCAGGGGCGTTGGCCCGTAGTGCAAAGCCGCCGAAAACGAAGATCTGTCCGGGGAGGAAAATCTCCCCCTGGACTGCATTGTTGTAGATGATTGATGGGGCCATCAAACCTTTTGGTGACGATGCAGCGGAACTCTCAATGAAAGCACCAATGTCGGTGTCAAAACCGGCGGATCTCGGGTAGGGAGTCCCGAACTATGTGTCTAAGGCTAATGGTTACAGGAGGCGGGGGACACAATGTTTACCCAGGTTCGGACCCTCTCTATGGAGGTAATACCCTACTTCCTGCCTGATTGATCTTGATGAATATGAGTATTACAAGAGTTGATCTACCACGAGATCATTGGCTAAAACCCTAGAAGTCTAGCCTATGATTGTGATTGTTGTCTCTATGGACTAAACCCTCCATGTTATATAGACATCGGAGGGGGCTAGGGTTACACAAAGTCGGTTAAAGAGAAAGGAATCTACATATCCGAATCGCCAAGCTTGCCTTCCACGCAAAGGAGAATCCCATCCGGACACGGGAAGAAGTTTTCTGTCTTGTATCTTCATAGCCCAACAGTCCGGCCCATGTTAATAGTTCGGCTGTCCGAGGACCCCTTAATCCGGGACTCCCTCACTCGCTTCTTCCATGGGTTTTTCAATCAAGGACGGCCCAAAGAATGTCATGCAGCTGCATCTCCGGCCTGCCCAGGACGAAAAGTCCATTTTCTGTCATGATTTTTTGTCATAGAAGTAGGAGCCCACCACATCTATGATGATACCGGGTTTTGTCACAATTATCGTCATAGATGTGTCATAAGCATGACAGGAAAAAAATTGTTCGGCCCTAAATGTCACGGATGTGTCTTTTTTGTAGTGGAGGGACACACATTTATTCGCGATTTGTTAGAATACTCTATGTGTTTCACTTATATCCTTTGATCTAGGTAGTTGCTCTAGTGCTCCCCTTATATCTCTAGAGCACGACGATGGTTATATTTTAAAGAAATAGTTGCACTCTCATGCCTCACTTATATCTTTTTGAGAGTTTAATAAATACTAATGGCAAATTGCACGGGTTATAAGACTAGTCCATAAAGGATAGATATTCAAGAAGGATATAATAAAAACATTCATGTAGATCACTGAATATGACATTTGATTCCTCGCAAAAGTTTTTTGATATTAAGATGGTGATATGTGGGTTATACTAGTGAATGATTGTGGTTTAGTAAGGATATTGTTGTTAAGGTTTGTGATTCCTGAAGCATGCATGTCTAGTCTGTAGTTATGCGATGAAGTTGTAGCATGATTTATTATTGAGTGTGTACCTTACGAGTGGCGGTCGAGGATGAGCGATGGTCTTTTCCTACCAATCTATCCCCCTAGGGGCATGTGTGGTAGTACTTTTCTTTGAGGGCTAATAAACTTTTGCAATAAGTATGTGAGTTCTTTATGACTAATGTGAGTCCATGGATTATACGCACTCTTACCTTTCCGCAATTTGCTAGCCTCTTCGGTACCGTGCATTGCCCGTTCTCACCTCGAGAGTTGGTGCAAATTTCGTTGGTACATATAAACCCTGTGATATGATATGCTCTATCACACATAAGCCTCCTTATATCTTCCTCAAAACAACCACCATACCTATCTACTATGGCATTTCCATAGCCATTCCGAGATATACTGCCAACTTCGACCATTCCGTTTTATGACATACATGTTCGTTATCATATTAATTTGCATGATCATATAGCTGACATAGTATTTGTGGCTCATCCACCATTCATCATTTTTACACATGTTATGTTAGATCATTGACATCCTGGTACACTGCCAGAGGCATTCATATCAAGTCATATTGTTCTAGTTATCGAGTTGTAAGTGAATAAAAGTGTGACGATCATCATTATTACAGCATTGCCCCTGTGAGTAAAGGATGATGGAGACTATGATTCCCACACAAGTTGAGATGAGAAACCGAACGAAAAAAAGACAGGCCAAAAAGAGCCCACCCAAAAAATGGGATAAAAAGAGAGAAGGGGCAATGCTACTATCCCTTTTCATACTTGTGCTTCATAGTAGCACCATGTTTTCCATTGGAGAGTCTCCTAAGTTGTCATTTCCATATACTAGTGTGAATTTAACATTATAGAACTTGGCTTGGATATTCCGATGACGGGCTTCCTCAAATGCCGAGGTCTTCATGAGCAAGCAAGTTGGATGCACACCCACTTAGTTTTTAGTTTGAGCTTTCATACCTTATAACTCTTAGTGCATCCATTGCAAGGCAATCCCTACTCCTCGCATTGAAATCAATTGATGTGCATCTCCATAGCCCCTTGGTTAGCCTTGTTGATGTGAGACTTTCTTCCTTTTTTATTTCCCCTTATTAATATCTACCACCGCATTCTATTCCACCCATACTGATATCCATGGCTCACGCTCATGTATTGCATGGGAGTTGAAAAAGCTGAAGCGCATTAAAAAGTATGAACCAATTGCTCGGCTTGTCATCAGGGTAGTTCATGATTAATATTTTGTGTCAGGAAGATCGAGCATGACAAGGCTATATGATTTTGTAGGGATAGCATTATTTTTATTTTGAAAGGCATGACTGTTTGTTGGTATGCTTGAGTATTGATGTCTTTATATCAAATTATGGACTATTGCCTTGAATCATTTGTATCCTAATATCCACATAAAAAATTCTGGTTTGTTCATTTACCTACTCAAGGACGAGCAGGAATTAAGCTTCGGGATGCTAATACGTCTCCAACGTATCTAAAATTTGTGTTCGTTCCATGCTATTATAGTATCAATCTTGGATGTTTTATATGCAATTTTATATCACTTTTTGGGACTGGCCTATTAACTCAGTGCCCAGTGCCAGTACATGTTTTTTTGCTTTTTTTTAGATTTTCAGAAAACCAAATTAAGCGAAGTCCAAACGGAAAGAAATATTTTGATTAATTTTATCTGGACCAGAAGGGGCCGTGAAGGTTCGAGAGGAGGCCAGAAGAACCACGAGCGAGCGACAAGCTCGTAGGGCGTGCCCCAGAGTTGCCCCTTGATCTTGTCCCCCCCCAATAGCATGTCTTGAGCTAATTCCACCTCTATAAATTCAAAAATATCCCCAAACCAACAGAGAGCCACCCAAAACAATTTTTCCGCCGCTGCAAGCTTCTGTTCTTCCGCGATCCCATCTGGAGGCCTTTTCTGTAGCCTGCCGGAGGGGGAATCGATCATGGAGGGATTCTACATCATCCTTGCTGCCTTCAGATGATGCGTTAGTAGTTTACCACAGACCTATGGGTCTATAGCTAGTAGCTAGATCGCTTCTTATCTCTCTTTGATCTTCAATACCATGTTCTCCTCGATGTTCTTGGAGTTCTATCCGATGTAATCTTGTTTTGCGATATGTTTTTTGGGATCCCATGAATTGTGGGTTTATGATGTGAAAATTCGTGAGAAGTAATTGGGTATTTTATAAACTTTCTTATGCATGATTGTTATAGCTTTGTATTTCTCTCTGATCTATCTATTTAGTATGGCTAACTACATTGATTTATCTTAAGTGGGAGAGGTGCGTTGTGATGGGTTCAATCTTTCGGTGCTCTAACCCGGTGAGATAAGGAACAAGACATGTCTCAGGACCCCGACTCAATGCCACACCAATCTAGCATGTAACACCTCGCACGGTATCCCCACGGGTGTCGCCTTACCAGGCCCGGGACCGTTTGCGCCTTTTGGCACACGTATATGATAGTGTCGCTAGCATCCATATGACAAAGAACCCGGGCTGACATGGCTAGTCGTGAACCCAAAGTGGTGCTAGCTTACAGGGACATGCATACATGACCCAGCAACGAACGTGTCGGTCATCAACGAGTGAATCCAGGCTGTAGCAACTGGGCTAGCAGGACTCCGGTGAAACGGGCTGTAGCAGGCTAACAGGACTCCGGTAGTCATCGCGTGACATTCCCTGTAGGGACAGACACAGGAACGAAGAAGGACACATGCCGGCCAGCCTAAGTGTTCCGGAGAAGTAGCAAGCTACCAAGGCTCAGTGGAAGCACTAGGAGAAATTTCCCAGTAAGAGAGGCTACCAAGGATAAACAACTAGATAGTCAAATCCCACACATACCAAGCATTTCAATCATACACACAATATGCTCGATATGTGCAAATACAACATGGCATCACAACATGACTCTACAACTCAAGTACTTTATTTAGAGGCTCAGAGAGCCATACATATCATACACACAAGTACGGGTCACACAACCCAGCATTCAAGTCATACAAACATACAAGCCAACAGCGGAAGTAGCATGTCCGAGTACAGACATCTAGAAAATAAAAGAGGCTTGAGGAAGCCTAGCTATCCTACAAAGGTCCATCGTGTGCTTAGGATCACCACCTGGGCTTCAGCTACTCGTCGACATTGAGGTCTACAAAGAACCCATCAGAAGGGGTTGCAGCATCCTCTGTAAAACGTAAATTAAGCAAACATGAGTACAAAGGTACTCAGCAAGACTTACATCAGATCCTACATATATGCACATTATCAAGAAGGGACGGTGGGGTTATTGCAGCAAGCTAGCTTTGACTCTTTGGCTAAGCTATCTTACGAGACTCCAACTTGTACTTGATTTGCGCATTCGAGTCCACTACACACCACATCAATACACCATCGAGGATCCACCTTCGTCATCCTACGGAAGGCCATCCTCGACACTCACACTTATCTTGAGGCTTTTATAAGTATCCATTTACTTGTCTATGAGCTGTATAGGCAACCAAGTAGTCCTTCACCGTGGACGTGGCTATTCGAATAGATGATGTTAACCCTGCAGGGGTGTACTTCGTCATACATGCTTCCACCACTTATCACTGTTTACACGACATGTACTCGGAAACCTTCAAGCGGAAGCCCAACGTGGGTGTCGGCCACAACCTACCTAAACACTCAAGTCTCTAGTCTAGGTTTATCGCCTATCCAGGTTCCATCCGTAGGGAGTCCGGCCGAGGTTTCCACATACGGTCCCAAACGATGTGTGCAGGGTTCCCGAGATACCAAATGGGCATCTGGTACTCCGTGCCATGTACCTACCGCATGACAGCCCACCCGAGGGTCAGCGCTGCCCACGACCTCTAGTAAGCTACAAACACAAGAAACTACTTGCAACTCCTGCACAAAGGACTAGGGTGGTTAAGAAGCCGAGAGGGTCCATTAGTTTCGGGCCCAATGCATGGTAGTAGTTGATTCTTAAATCACACATACAGATCTCAGTGCTTAAGGACGGTTCCAATGAAACAACCCACCATGTACTCCTACATGGCCTCTCATCGATACCTTTACCAAATCGTGTTCAACACATCACTCTCATTACCGATATGATCATTTCACTCTAGCCCATCACCCGGATGAACCAGACCTAACACAACTCTAAGCATAGAAGGCATAGCAAGGTAGGAAACACATACACATGGGTCAATCAACTCCTACACATGCTAGTGGGTTTCATCTAGTTACTGTGGCAATGACACGTCATGCAGAGGAAATGGGTTCAACTACACAGCAGTTTGAAACGCGTTGTCTTAAATGCAGTAAAAGAGAGCAGAAGCGAGAACATGGGATTGTATCGATATGATCAAATGGTTGGTTGCTTGCCTTGCGGGTCCATAGTCTGATTTTGCTCTTCGTTTGGATACTTGCGGTACTCTTCCAGGGCATAACCTACCGCAGAGAGCACTGATATACAATCAATACCAAACAATGTGCAACAATATGATGCATGCATGAGACATGGCAAAATGAGTGTATTGGGCTAATGCAACTATGACCAGATGAGTTTGAGCCATTTTGAACCAAAGATTCAAATTCCAAACTCATATGTGATCTTAAATAGTGCTTTATCATGTTTTGCACTAAACAGCAAGTTAACTTGTTTAAACATGCATGAAACCAGTACAACTAGATAGATTGGATTTTTCTGATCATTTTTCATATATAACACTTTGCATTTGGAGTTACAGATTAATTTCTATGATTTTTTTAAGTTTGCACTAATTTCTACAATTTCATGAATAACATAAATCCAGAAAAGTGAGTTACTGCATCAGCGTTGCATCAGCAGGTCAACAGGGGCGTCCAGGTCAAACCTGACCAGTGGGACCCACTGGTTAGTGTCTCTGTTAATTAACTAAGTTAATTCGAATTAGTTTAACACTAATCTAGGTTTGACCAGATGGCGGGGCCCACATATCAGTGACCATGGGGAGTCAAACCCCTGGTCAAACCACGCTGACTCGCCGGCATTTAGCTGCCGGCGACGTCCAGGCACGGTGGAGGCTGCGGGATTCGCCCTCCGGCGACCAAATGGACGGCGGAGGGCATCTATGCGTAGCTAGGAGTGAGCCGCGTCGAGTGGTAGTGGTGGCTAAGCTCCAGGTCACCGGACACGACGCCGGCGCCGAGCTGTGCGGCTACCGGAGTTTGGGCGAGGTCGAACTCCTCGTTGTGGTGATCTTGGAGGCTCAAGGCCAGCTCCTACGTGGTCTACGTGGTGCTGTGAAGTCATTGGACATGGTGGTGTACCCGTTGGGTGGTTGGAGCATCGTCGGCGATGAGCTCAAGCGGCGGTGTGTGCGATGGAGCTTGTTGCAGTCGAAGCAGTGGATGGCAGCGAGAACGAGAAGGATGGGGAGAGGCAGAAGCTCACGGTAGTCACGATGAGCTAGGCAGCGCGATCGGGGACTAGCTGGAGCAGCGGTGACGGCGAAGGGGATCTCCGGCGATGGAAGATTCGGACGAGGTTGATACAGTGGCTTCAGGGCGAACGAGCGCTCGGGGCTCGTCTTGCTCGATGGAGAGGACGACGGCGGAGCTGCTGGACATGGTGGGGCGACGCAGAGACGGCGGTGGCCACGTCTACGACGGTGAGGTGGTTGTGGCTGTGTTAGCCATGGCGGAGGGGAGCGAGGGACATGCGTTTGGGGAGAGTGAGCATGTCCAGGCGGTCAAGGGGGCGACATGGAGGTCGACCAGCGCGTCCAGGGGCTGAACGGCAAGCAGGTGGCATTGTGGCGAGCTCACGCTCGTCGGCGTCACCTCCCTGCCTGCCTGGCGGGGACGAAGCAGCTAGCTGGCATGGGCCAGCACAGTGCTGGGCCGCCAGGTGGGATGGGTGGTGGTTCGGCCAGGTAAGTGGAGTTTTCTTTTATTTACTGTTTTGTTTTATTTCTGCAAGTTTGTGGCATTTCTAAAATAGCTAGACTCTTTCAAAAATCACCGTACTTCTCATGGCCACTGTTTGGAATATATCCAACATGGAACATTTCAGTTTAGGATTATTTGGACATTTAAAATATTTACTTGCATTTAAATGCCCAAATTCAAATATCATATGATTTAATTTAGTGACCTTAGGATGTCCTAGAAATTTGTGCACCATTTTTGTTAGAGGTTTAAGACCAAGGCAAAGATGATGAACATTTTAGAAGGGCATTTCAGGTTCATTGAAGATAATTTTAGTAAACCCTAGTTGGTTCCACGGGGTGCTGAGGGTTCTGTCATCCCCATTTCCAAGTTTCTGATAAAGTTAAACATGATGCCATAACTCTAATGCATGAACTAGCTAGGGTGTGACAACTCACCCCCACTCAGAAAAATCTCGTCCCGAGATTTAGGATCCTCCGGGAAGAAGGTGGGGTACTCAAGTCGAAGATAATCCTCCCTTTCCCAAGTTTCTCCTTTCTCGGAATGCTGCCACCATTGAACCTTGAGAAACTTGATGTTATGGCGTCGAGTGGTATGCTCGGCTTGATCGAGGATGTGAACGGGGTATTCTCGATATGTGAGATTATCTTCGAGATCAAGTGTTTCATGGTCCACTGCACGGATAGGATCTGAGAAGCAACGCCTGAGTTGAGAAACGTGGAAGACATCGTGGACTCTGGAGAGGTGCGAAGGTAGTTCCAATTGGTGGGAAACTTCTCCTTGTTTGGCAAGAATGCGAAAGGGGCCAATGTAGCGAGGAGCCAATTTGCCTTTGATACCGAAGCAATGGGTTCCGTTTAGATGAGTAACCCGAAGGTCAGCCTTCTTGTCAACCTCAAAAGTCATAACCTTATGTTTACAATCATATTGACTCTTTTGAGGAGATTGGGCTATTTTCAACTTTTCATGAATGATGCAAACTTGCTCTTCTGCTTCCTGGATCATATCCGGGCCAAAGAATTGTCTTTCTCCGGGTTGTGACCAGTTAAGAGGCGTTCAACACCTTCGTCCATAGAGAACTTCAAAAGGAGCTTTGCCCAAGCTAGATTGATAGCTATTGTTATAAGCAAATTCGGCAAATGGAAGGCATTTCTCCCAATCCATTCCATATGAGATAACAGAAGCTTGAAACATGTCTTCTAGAATTTGATTGACGCGTTCTACTTGACCACTTGATTGAGGGCGAAAGGCGGTGCTAAATGAGAGACGAGTTCCCATAGCATTTTGGAAACTTTCCCAAAATCGGGAGGTAAAAAGACTGCCACGATCCGAGTTGATTTCCAATGGAACACCATGGAGAGACACTATTCGGGAGATATACAAGTCTGCTAGCTGACTAGCGGTTATACTCTCGCGAACAGGCAAAGAATGGGCCACTTTGGAAAGATGATCGATAACGACGAAGATAGCATTATTCCCTCTCTTGGTCCTGGGAAAACCAGTGATGAAATCCATACCAATTTTATCCCATTTGCATTCAGGAATAGTTAAGGGTTGAAGGGTGCCAGCAGGCCATTGATGCTCTGCTTTAACATGACGACAGACATCACAGTTAGCAATATATTGAGCGATTTCTCTCTTCATCCTAGTCCACTAGAACCTCTAGCGTAGGTCCTGATACATTTTGGTACTACCGGGATGAATGGTGAGAGGGGATTCATGAGCTTCCTTAAGAATCAATCGCCTCAAGTTTCATACTTTGGGAACCACTAGGCGATTTCCAAGTATATGACTCCTTGATCATCAATGGAGAAACAATCTGCGTCTCCTTTGTTAATGTTTCTCTTGATACGGGAAATTCCGGATCTATCTTCTGAGCTTTGATCATCTGATCCGTAAGGGTTGGTTCCGCCACCAAGGTGGAAAGGAATCCTTAAGGAACAATGTGAAGATTAAGCTTCCGTAATTCCTCATGGAGAAGTGGTTGACTTTGTTGTAACATCAGATTGTCACAATAGGATTTTCGACTTAGTGCATCAACCATGACATTGGCTTTTCCTCAGGTGTAAGTTATCCCTAAGTCAAAATCTGTGATCAACTCAACCCAACGTCTTTGCCTGAGATTCAAATCCGGTTGGGTGACTATATACTTTAGACTTTGGTGATCGGTGAAGATTTTGCAACGATTACCCAGAAGGTAATGTCGCCAGGTTTTGAGTGCATGGACTACAGCTGCAAGCTCTAGATCATTTGTAGGATAATTTTCCTCACGTGGGTGCAATTGACGTGAAGCGTAGGCAATTACATGAAGATCTTGCATGAGGATGCAATCTAGTCCTTGTCGCGAGGCGTCGCAATAGATAACAAAGTCCTTGGAGAAATCTGGTGGTACCAGTACGGGAGCAAATGTCAGGCGTCTTTTCAGTTCCTTAAAACTGTGCTCACATTGTGGGGTCCACTCGAACTTCTTATCTTTCTTGAGGAGTTTAGTTAGAGGTTTAGCAACTTTGGAGAAGTTCTTCACAAAGCGGCGAAAGTAGCTCGCTAAGCCAAGGAAACTCCAAACTTGCTTGACCGATTCAGGTGGAGTCCAATTGAGAATGGCTTAAACTCGCTCGGGATTGACAGAAATACCCTTACCAGATATTACATGGCCTAGATAGGTCACTTCTGGCAACCAAAATTCACATTTAGAAAATTTGGCGTAAAGGCGATGATCTCGAAGTTTCATCAACACAAGCCTTAGATGCTCGCATGTTCTTCCTCATTCTTGGAGTAGATGAGTATATCATCGAGGTAAACCACGACAAATTTATCCAAATACTCCGTGAAGATTGAGTTCATTAACCGAGAGAAGGTGGCTGGGGCATTGGTTAAACCGAAGGACATGACGGTGTACTCATATTGGCCATAATGAGTAACAAAGGCTGTTTTGGGAATGTCCCCGTTCTTGATTTTGATTTGATGGTAGCTCAACCTCAAATCCATCTTAGAAAATACCGAGGATCCAGCGAGCTGATCATACAGATCATTGATCCTGGGGAGCGGATACTTGTTCTTTATTGTGACCAAGTTGACGGGTCGATAATCTACAACCATCCGATCCGTACCATCCTTCTTCCTGACGAAGAGGACGGGACAAGCCCATGGAAAAGAAGTAGGATGGATGAAACCCTTTTTCAAGGACTCATCGAATTGTTTCTTAAGCTCAGCTAGTTTTAGTGGTGCCATCTTATAGGGTCTTCTAGAGATTGAGACAGTTCCTGGGATAAGATCTATCACGATCTCGACATCTTTGTCAGGTGGAACACCTGACAGTTCTTTTCGAAAGATATCCGGAAAGTCACGGACTACCGGAACGTATTCGAGGTCTGGCAAAGGACTGGCATTAAGAGAATATAGTTTTCGCTTAGCTACTCGGGTCAAGACATTGACTACCTTGCCCGATGGATGTGTAAGTTGAGCAGTCCTAGAAAAGCAATCAATTTTAGCACGATGGGCTGACATCTAGTCCATACCCAAGATGATATTAATGTCTGAGGATTTGAGAGCTATCAAAGAAGTAAGAAAAACAAGTCTATCAACATGAATTTCATTTTCATGGCTCACTCTAGAGGTTTTCCATTTGGACCCCGGGGTTTGAATTACCATGGAGGTGGGTGAGGGAGTCCTGGATAAAGGGGTCCTCGGACAGCCGGACTATATACTTTGGCCGGACTGTTGGACTATGAAGATACAAGATTGAAGACTTCGTCCCGTGTCCGGATGGGACTCTCCTTTGCGTGGAAGGCAAGCTTGGGTATTCGGATATGTAGATCTCCTTCTCTGTAACCCACTCTGTGTAACCCTAGCCTCCTCCGGTGTCTATATAAACCGGAGGGTTTAGTCTGTAGCACAACAACAATCATAATCATAGGCTAGCTTCTAGGGTTTAGCATCTACGATCTCGTGGTAGATCAACTCTTGTAATACTCATATCATCAAGATCAATCAAGCAGGAAGTAGGGTATTACCTCCATCGAGAGGGCCCGAACCTGGGTAAAACATTGTGTCCCCTACCTCCTATTACCATTAGCCTTAGACGCACAGTTCGGGACCCCCTACCTGAGATCCGCTGGTTTTGACACCGACATTGGTGCTTTCACTGAGAGTTCCACTGTGCCGTCCCGATAAGGCTTGATGGCTCGCCTCATTATCAAGTATAACATCACCTCCGGAGGATCCTTGGCTGTAGGCCAAACTCTCCGGCTGGGAAGTTTCGTCATGGCCGCCCGTTTGGCCGTCGTGCCGACAATGACATTGCAGGTCATCAAAAACAACCTCCGCGTCAGCCCAGAATTCACCGAGCAAATGGATCCAATGGAGCTCTCCTCCTTGAACGAGCTCTTGGATCGCATCGCTGCCCTGGGGGTCTCTACGGATTATGATCGGATCGGGCTTAAACCCGACCTAAGGGAAATTAACTCTCTGCCGGTCACCCATTAGATAGCGGTGGTGGAGGAACAAAACGGCAATTCTTCCTCTATTTTGAGGACGAACTATGTCTGGATTCCCGAGCTCTCTGAGCCGAATACCCGTCTACGGGAGGACGTGGCCCAGGCTCCGAACTTAGAATCGGACAGTAGGCCACAAATATTGGGCAATATCCTGGAGCCTGAGCTACCAAGCTCACGAGCTCCTTCGCCCCTGGGTTCCAGATTGGGTCAGGACGTGGACTTAATTTCACCCACCCACCCAGACGCAAGCGATCTTTCCCACATCAGACAAGAGCCCCAAGAGACAGTACACCACTTCTGGGCCAGATTCCTCCTTGTAATGAGCAAGGTTAAGGACTGTCACGAGGAAGACGCAATCTCATTCTTTTGCAAAAATTGCATGGACAAGGGAATTCTCAATGCCATAAGTCGCCATGACATAGCACACTTTGCCGATCTGGCGACCACAGTACAGAAGTACTGCACGATGGAAAGCGCCTGGAAGACCCAAACAAAATTCTGGGATCCTCCAGCCCTAACTAAACCCCTCGTCTGAACTAAAAGGGTGCTCTCTCGAAAGTCATCCAATACAATTACAAAGAAGCCAAGGGCGTGGAACAGTACTGGAGGGATGCCTCAATAGGCCATGCAAAATGCACAGCACACCGGACACCATACCAACACATAGCCTTAGAGCATGTTGGATACTCCGGCAGGTGGCCAAGAGCGGCGAGGACCTTCTCATCAACAATACCGCAGAGCACCATGCCGCAGAAAATAACAATACAGTACCGACCGTCTTCGAGACTTTCGCCTCAAACAACAGGCGCAAGCGAGCGCTCCGCAGCCTCGCCGAAGTCTGCCACGTCGCAGCAATAAACCCGTGGAATGACACGGCCATAACTTTCAATGCCAGCGATGAACCTCAATTCCAAACAGTCCGAGCACCAGCCGCTTTGGGCCTTAGTCCAATAGTGGACGGATTCCGGCTTACTAAAGTGCTGATGGACGGCGGCAGCGGATTAAACCTCATCTACGAGGAAACTCTTAACAAAATGGAAATAGATAAGAGCCACATTGAGCAAAGCAGCACCACCTTCAGGGGAATCATCCCTAGTCGGGAGGCACGATGCGCGGGGAAAATCACATTGGATGTGGTATTCGGCACACCGGAGAATTATAGGTCTAAAGAAATCACATTCCAAGTGGCCTCGATTAGCAGTGGATACCACTCCCTCTTGGGGCGAGACGCATTCACAAGCTTCCAAGCTATACCCCATTACGGGTACATGAAGCTCAAGATGCCGGGGCCCAATGGGATAATCAAGCTAGCCAGTGATCCGTACATAGCACCCTGTGTCGAAAATAAAATAGCCGCACTAGCCCTGGAGGCATTCTCTGAAGCCCTCGCGGCCGAAGAGTTAATTGTGCTGCATTCCGTAGTGGACAGGGACGACGTGATACTCGACAAACGACCCAAGTCCACCTCTTTGAAACCAGCAGACGAAATAGTCAAATTCCAGGTCCATCCAACGGACCCTACAAAAACAGCATCAATTGGGGCACAACTGAACCCCACAATAGACGTTGCACTACGTGAGTTCCTGCGCGAGAATTGGGACATTTTCGCCTGGCATCCTTCAGACATGCCAGGTATCCCACGCAGGCTGGCCGAACATAGCCTAAACATACTAAAGGGATACAAGCCGGTCAAACAGACTCTTCGGCGCTTCTTAGAACCCAAGCGACAAGCCATGGGAGAGGAGCTAGCCAAGCTACTTGAGGCCGGTTTCATCAGAGAAATAGAACATCCGGACTGGCTAGCAAACCTGGTGATGGTACCAAAGAAGTACAAATCCTGGCGCCTATGCGTCAATTTCAAAGACCTTAATAAGGCTTGCCCTAAGGATCCCTTCCCCTCCCCCGCATCGATCAAATTATCGACGCTACCGCAGGACATGATTCCTTGTGTTTCCTTGATGCATACTCCGGATACCATCAAATAAAGATGGAGGAGTTCGATCAAGCCGCAACGACATTTATCACTCCATAAGGTCCCTTCTGTTTTAACACCATGCCTTTCGGGCTAAAAAATGCCGGTGCAACCTATCAACGCATGATTCAGACATGCCTGGAAACACAAATCGGCAAAAAAGTGGAGGCTTACATAGACGATGTGGTCATTAAAACCAGACACGTTGAATTGTTAATAGACGACTTGAGGCTTACGTTCGACAATCTCCGAACATACAACATCAAGCTCAACCCGGAGAAATGTGTTTTCGGTGTACCAGCCAGAAAACTCTTGGGCCTTATTGTCTCCAATAGAGGAATCGAAGCGAATCTGGCTAAAATCCGAGCTCTGTCACAGTTGGCTACCCCAACAGACCTCAAGCAAATCCAGAAATTAACTGGATGCCTGACCGCCCTAAGCCGCTTTATCTCTCGATTAGGAGAAAAGGCGCTACCTCTTTATCGCCTTCTTCGACGCACCGAACACTTCGAGTGGACGGATGCGGCTACGGCAGGGCTGGAGGAAATAAAAGCCCTCTTGGCCACCAATCCAATTCTGGTAGCGCCAAATGTCGGTGAACCCATGTTGCTATACATAGCTGCAACACACCAGGTTGTAAGCGCAGTGCTCGTCATCGAACGAGAGACAGATGGACATAAATTCCCATTACAAAAGCCGGTATACTATGTATCCACTGTCCTCAGTCCATGCAAGTCATAGTACCCACATTATCAAAAGATAGCATACGTGGTCTTCATGGCATCCCGAAAATTACGACACTACTTTCAAGAGTGTTCAATGACCGTGGCCTCCGAAGTACCACTCAATGAAATAATAAATAACCGCGATGCCACGGGCCGGATTGCAAAATGGGCTATCGAGCTCCTCCCGTTCGACATAACATACAAACCACGGTGGGCCATTAAGTCGCAAGTACTGGCTGACTTCATCGCCGAATGGACAGAAGCTGAACTCCCTAAAGAGTACAGTGCGTACTCCAATTGGATCACGCACTTTGACGGCTCTAAGATGCTAGCTGGTCTAGGGGCTGGCGGCGTCCTAACGTCCCCCACCGGAGATACAGTCCAATACGTACTCCAAATACTTTACACAGATTCCAACAATGCAGCAGAGTGTGAGGCTCTGTTGCATGGTCTTCGGATGGCAGTCTCCATGGGCATTCAACGTCTCGAAGTACGTGGGGATTCAAACCTCGCAATATCTCAAATAAATGGAGACTTTGACGCCAAGGACCCGAAAATGGCGGCTTACCGTAATGCCATTCTCAAAATGTCAGCTCGATTCGAGGGGCTCGAATTCCACCATGTGGTTCGAGAAAACAATCAAGCGGCAGATATCCTTGCCCGCATCGGCGCTAAACGTGACCCTGTCCCTCCAAACTTTTTTTTGGAAAGGCTGTTCAAGCCATCCGTGGTATGGGAAGGGGAGTCCGGCAATACTAATCCGGATCCGCATATAACCCCAGATCCTGAACAATCTGACGTAATCGGAGGCTCTGCCACCGAAATCACACCTTCGGCCCACGTGATCATGGCGGTCATCGCCCCGTGGATGGAACCCTTCCTAGCTTACTTAAATAGGCAGGAGCTCCCGGAGGACCAAAATTAGGCACGCTGCATTGTGCGGCGCTCAAAAGCCTACAAAGTCCACGAGGGAGAGCTTTATAAGAAAAGCGCAACCGGAGTGCTCCAAAGGTGCATCTCCGAAGAGGAAGGGCGGCAGATCTTGGCTGAAATTCATGCCGGACTCGGCGGCCACCATGCCGCAGCTCGGGCGCTCGTAAGCAAGGCTTTCCGCATAGGTTTCTACTGGCCGACAGCCCGGGCAGACGCACAAGACCTTGTCCAACACTGTGTCGCTTGCCAGCTTTTTGCAAATCAAAGCCATATGCCGCCCACTGCCCTCCAAACAATCCCCATAACTTGGCCCTTTGCGGTCTGGGGGCTCGATATGGTTGGACCCCTTAAAGGAGGAAGTCATAATAAGAAATACTTGTCGGTCATGGTCGATAAATTCACCAAATGGATAGAAGCCAAACCAGTTAAAACGGCCGAATCCGGACCAGTGATAGACTTTATATCCGGGGTCGTACACTGCTACGGTATCGCCCACAGCATCATCACCGATAACGGCTCAAACTTCACAGCCGATGAGGTGAAAACCTGGTGCAGCAAAATGGGCATAAAACTTGATTACGCCTCCGTCTATCACCCCCAAACAAACGGTCAAGTCGAACGAGCGAACGGTCTTATTATGAGCGTCATTAAACCCAGACTAGTGCGATCCTTGAAGGAATCAGATATGCACTGGGTCGAGGAGCTTGACTCCGTATTATGGGGACTGCGGACCACGCCAAATCGCACAACCGGATACGCACCATTTTTTATGGTGTACGGCGCAGAGGCAGTGCTACCCTGTGATATCATCCATGATTCACCTAGAGTGCGCATGTACGAAGAGAGAGATGCTGAGCTGGATCGGCAGGACAACTTAGATGCCCTGGAGGAGGAGTGCAATGTCGCGAAGGCCCGTTCCGCTTTATATCAATAGCAGGATCGAAGGTATCAAAGCAGAGAAGTGCGGGCCAAAACTTACAACATTGGCGAACTTGTTCTACGCCTACCAGAGGAGAAAAAGGACAAGTTCAAGCCCAAATGGAAGAGCCCCTTCATCATTGAGAAAGTTCTCACTGGAGGTGCGTACCGTCTGCGTGATGCATCAGACAATCGACTCGAGCCGAACTCATGGAATGCGGCCAGACTCCAAAGATTCTACGCCTAGCGCCGAACCCCATGTTTGTCTCCTTACCTCCATCTCCTTTTTTAAATTATATCCTCTCTCTCTGCCTTTTAAATTTACAGCCTTAAAATCTTCAAGTATGCTTTGACCGCACACTCTAGCCGCGCTATGCGTGCTCAATATACCTGGGGGCTTCTTACACAGAAGCTTAATTGTCTTCTGGGCTTTATGCCCACCACATACGCATCACTTCTCCGTATGTGCCTTTTTTCACCACTATATGCATCGATATGACTTAAGTTTTGGCCAAGCTGGGTTGCCTGGCTCTTGTGTTTGTGCCCTACGTTCCCATTAATTCGGCTAGGGCATAAGGGGAGCACCTCTGCGATTGTTAATGCCGGGTCAGCCGGATGTGTACCTCAGACTGGGTGAAGCCGAAAGCTAGCGTTCTTAAGAGAATATTTGGTCAGTGAACAAAAGATGAATTTTACCTATTACAAAGCATGCCCCCAGATGCTTATATCTTGCGTAAATTTTCGCAGTTCGGACATGCACATCAATGCATGCACACCCAGGGAAAGAAACCCTTAACGAACCTATTCTCCCTGGAAGATGTTTCTCACTACCTATGTAATATAACATAACTAGTTGGGTACTTGTCTGTTCAAGCACTTATGACCCCTACGCCTGGTTTCCACGTGTGCCCCGGTTTTCACGTATTTGGATACACTCCGGACTATCGGGTCCAGAGGTTGAAGCGAAAAGGTCGGCCAAGACAAATGATTTACAATCCGTCTAGGGACAAAATATGTCCTTCAAAGTACAATATCACTTAGACTGACTAAATTCTTCTTCTATACCATCCAACAGGATGTCTAGCCTACAGTCCTTTTGGGAATACTTAGCGGCTAATGATACTTGGTCATACACAAGATGTACAGGGATCTCCTTCCCATCTGACCCTACAGGTCCGACCTCGGCCATGTGGTTCGGGTCAGCCTTGGTGTACCACGTCTTCACCATAGCCCAGGCTTCCCTTGCGCCTTGTCGACGGGCTGATATCTTCCACAATCGGGAGCGCTGTCGCGCTCCCTTGAGCATCTCCACAAGCTCCCCCATGCCTCCTGATAGGGAGGCGGATGGCCACAAGGCCTGACCAATACTCTGCATCACCTGCCGAACATGTTCATGTAGTTGGGAGAGCTCCAACAGAAGATCGCCTACAGATCCAGGCATTTCCTCCTCGCGACGGCTTGTTAGCATGCCTACAGACATAATTCTGTTAGCACGCTTCTTTGCCGAACTTTATAGTGGTTCGTCAGGGCACTTACTGAATATGCCGCGTCGTAGCCTCTTATTCTCCTTTACGGAGTCAGCAAGCTGGGCCCGAACATCTTTCAATTCGACATCCAGTCGGACGTTTGCATCCTGGAGAGCATTTTTCTCCTTTATAACCTGTGTAAGAACACGCTGGCCAGCCTTCAGCTATCGCCGAACATGTTGCTCGTCCTATGGTACGATCTCCGGATTGCGTCTGGGATTGCCTGCAGATTCTATTGTTAGAATCACATTCATGCCGAATACTTAACTGGTACATGCCATGACGTTATTTTCGTTTAAAGCAAATATTACCAGATGGGGCCTTTGTAGACTCCCCCATTACGGCAATTGCGGCCCGCAGTTGGGCCTTGCACTCCTCTAGCTCTTTGGATAGCTGGGTATTTTTCTCTGTCAGAATCTATGCACACGAGGAGCCTTAAATCAGTTGTGCCAACTGTTTCAAGTCTCAGGGGCTACTGATATACATACTTATCAAATTTTCTTACCCGTATGGTCCGTGGCCCTGGCTAGGCCACCTTGAGCAGCCTGGATGTACGCGCCCCCTTAGTTGAAGGCATCGAATGCCTCTTCAGAGAAATTAGGGTCGCCTAGTGCGGCCCGTCGGCGCCTATGATTTATGGCGCTCTCCACTTCGGAGTTTGTAGCGGAAAATCTATCCGCATCCTCTGTAGGAGGATCGTCAGCGTTGAGCTCTTCCCTTGAGTCCGGCCTCGGAGTCCGGCTGGTGGAAGCATGACCGGCAGGCTCTCCGGATACAGTCCGGCGAGCGCTCTTTCTATCAGAAGGCAAAAAACATCGTTATATTTTAACAATGATAACTTCATGGTAGGTTTTTAAACATACGTTTGCAACGGTATCTCGGTCCTGACCGCCTTCCTTTTAAGCCTACCCGACTTCGGTGCCCCTTGTTGGCGAGTCACCGCGGGTTCAGCTTGGCGCCCCGATGGCCTTCCCTGTAAGACACAATACATGTGTGGTGGGTGAAGTATAAAGAGGGAATCCTTTTCGGAAGTTGGGACTGTGGCTTTACTTACCTGGGATACAGGGAGTAGGCCAGGATAATCGGCTATGATGGCCACCATCACACCATCGCAGCTTAGCTGGTAAAATGTCCTATCAACAAGCTCCACAAACGTGTCCGGATCTTCTTCAAGTTCGGGGTCGAGAGCCCGGTTAGGATCCTCTGGCTATGGAGATGGGTTGTGCACGTCCTCCATAGCCCTTCGCAGTTCCTACTATGAATTGACGAATTAAACATCTATACTAAAAACGTGGGAAAGATTGGAATAAAAGATAGCGACTCACCCAGCTTGGGGGTTGTACATGGAGAATCCATCCCATGGCTTAATATGGATGAACTCCTCCTCTTCTCCTTTGTACAAATTAGATAGTATCTTTGCCATAGCGGCGGGAGAGTCCGAACCTTTACAGCCGCAGTGGGTGGCATCGTCTTCTCCATTGAAGTGCCACATGGGTTTTCCCCGATATTGAAGTGGTTGCACTCGCCGCATTATACATATGGACATGACTTTGATAATTGTCAGTCCTGATTTGGCCAACGTATTTGTCCTGTCTAGCAGGAAAAGGATCTCTCTGTTATCTTCCTCCTGGGGGCTCCTAGGGCGCGATCTGTGGCATTTCTTCAATGGGGCATCTACAAACTCGGGAAGGCCCTTCCGAACAGGGTCTGGAAGAGGGACGTCCCCCACGTAGAACCATTCCGAGGGCCAGTCCTTGGATGTCTTCTTCGGGGTACCGGATGGATATCCGGTCCTAGCGATGCGCCATATTTCGGCTCCGCCCACTTGAAATACCGACCCCTTCTGGGTACAGGATACGAAGCAGAATAGCCTCTTCCACAGCTCGAAATGAGCTTCGCATCCCAGAAAAAGCTCGCATAAGGCAACGTAGCCTGCGATACGCAGTATGGAGGCTGTGGTAAAGCTGTGCAGCTGGAGGCCATAAAACTCCAAGAGCCCGCAGATGAAAGGATGAATTGGAAATCTGAGCCCCCTCAACAAGTAGGGGACGAAGCACACCCGCTCTCCCTTGGATGGATTTGGAAAGCTCTCCGCTTGCTCCCCGCCATTATAAGTGGCTAGCCCAACTCGGACAGGGACCATGTATGCAAGTGGGAGAACCCTTTGGTCTGTAACTCTACTAGTCGGCTATGGGGAACAGAACATCTCTCCCAATCACCTGGCCTAGTGCCACGGGAGCGAGAGGAGGAACCGCGATGACCGGCTGTCGGTGTCAAAACCGGCGGATCTCGGGTAGGGGGTCCCGAACTGTGCGTCTAGGCGGATGGTAACAAGAGACAAGGGACACGATGTTTTACCCAGGTTTGGGCCCTC
The DNA here is from genome assembly GCF_002162155.2 of Triticum dicoccoides. Taxonomy (NCBI): domain Eukaryota; kingdom Viridiplantae; phylum Streptophyta; class Magnoliopsida; order Poales; family Poaceae; genus Triticum; species Triticum dicoccoides. The sequence continues at coordinate 445,563,980 of NC_041387.1, read as the reverse complement.
TTGATGGAGGTAAAACCCTACGTCCTGCTTGATTGATATTGATGATGTGGGTATTACAAGAGTAGATCTACCATGAGATCAAGGAGGCTAAACCCTAGAAGCTAGCCTATGGTATGATTGTTGTTCGTCCTATGGACTAAAACCATCCGGTTTATATAGACAAAGGAGAGGGCTAGGGTTACACAGAGTCGGTTACAATGGTAGGAGATCTACATATCCGTATCGCCAAGCTTGCCTTCCACGCCAAGGAAAGTCCCATCCGGACACGGGACGCAGTCTTCAATCTTGTATCTTCATAGTCTTGGAGTCTGGTCGATGTTGATAGTTCACCTATCCGGACACCCCCTAGTCCAGGACTCCCTCAGTAGCCCCTGAACCAGGCTTCAATGACGATGAGTCCGGCGTGCATGTTGTCTTCGGCATTGCAAGGCGGGTTCCTCCTCCGAATAATTTATAGAAGATTGTGAACACCAGGATAGTGTTCGGCTCTGCAAAATAAATTCCACATACCACCGTAGAGAGAATAATATTTACACAAGTTCAATCTGCTGACGTATTTTGTGGCGTGACGCCACACCACAACCAAGCCTTTACTTGAATCATTTTTATTATACCACCTCCACGCGTTTAGCGAAGCGGTTTCCTTGGCACATCTTGGCGAAGCAGAGATCGTGTTCCCCTTATTCCGGGATTCTCATCAATACGGACGTGGGTAACCCAACCGCGCCCATTGCCACGCCCCCTCAATCGAAGGCGGGTTCCAAACGGCCGTGGGGACGACCCTTGGTATTCTCCCTCTTTATAATGAGACCAAGGCCCGTTCTTTTTCTTCAATTCTCAATCGAATTCACCCCTCGCCCCGAGTTCCAACACCCAGGGCTCCAGATTCGGGTACTTTCGACCTTCGACAATGTCCGGCTCCGACCTATGAGGCCGGTGGATGCCCTCCTCCGTCACGGAAGAGGATGTGCTAAAGCTGAGAGACGCCAGGTACTTAACCTACGAGATTTCGCATAGGTTGCCTGCCCAAGGGCAAGTTATTCCTACTCCCGAGCCCGGCGAGAGTGCCGTGTTCGTGTCTCACCTCTGTCGGGGTTTAGGCTTCCCGATGGATCCCTTCGTGAGGGGGCTCATGTTTTACTATGGGCTGGAATTCCATGACTTGGCTCCGGAGTCCATCCTCCACATCTCATCATTCATTGTCGTCTGCGAAGCCTTCCTCCGCATTACCCCTCACTTCGGCTTGTGGCTCAAAACCTTCAACGTGGAGCCGAAGATGATTGAGGGGCGTCAGGCAGAGTGCAGCGGGGCGGTTATAAGCAAGAGGGCCGATCCTCCATGGCCCGAGGGCTCTTTTCAGGAGGAGCTCGGCTTGTGGCAACAGGAGTGGTTCTATATCACTGCTCCCAAGGGCAGCAGGCAGAGGCCGCCGCGCGCCTTTCGCCCGGGCCCTCCACAACGGCTGACGTCATGGGTCAACAAAGGGCTTGACTGGGGGCCGTCCAAAGAGGTACCCCTGTTGCAGGGCCGGATTCGAGACCTCCAAGAAAGGGAGATCAATCTGGTCGTAGTGACATAGGTTATGCTGATTCGGCGCCTTCTGCCCTACAAGCGTCCCCCCCCCGCCTGTGGGAATTTAATCCAGAGGGACCACGAGCTCTCCAACACTTTATGGGTTTGACACCCGTGGAGATGTACAAACTGTTCTTCGGATCACAAGAGATGCGTCCGAACTTGACTGAGGATGCTGGCCTAAGCTGCAATCGCCTGGATACTCAAGTAAGTAGCCCTGTGTCCGGACACATTGTCCATTTATTTATCATGGGTTTTCCTTTTAACCAGCTATCCCTTGGACAGGAGTGGATAGCGCAAGCAAAACTGATACGGTGTCCAGCCCCCCTCCATGAGACAACGCCGGATCCCGTGTTAATCAAAATGTTGGAGGTTGCACCTTCGGACGAGGGCGAAGGGGGGCACAGGGAAACTACCACCTCTGCCAAGGAGGCTTTCAGTAAGGGGGGAATAGAGAATCCCTCCCTCCAGGGGGAGAAGAGGACCGCTTCTGAAGACCCGGAGGCCAAGGCCTCAAAGCGGGGAAAGAAATCTGCACCGGAAGGTCGTGTGCCGGGAAGAGCCCAGGCCGCACAGTCTCCCCAAAGGAATCAGCCCTCCAGCGAGCCATAAGTAAAAAGGGGAGTTTTGTAATAGGGGACATCCCTACTTTATTTCTAAGGGTAACCGAAGTTTTCACGTTGTAGTTCGGATCTCAGCCCTTCTCAGCAGAGCTCATCTTCGGGGGACCTTCGTCCGGAGATGATGGAGAGTGAAATGCCTCCATCTGCCGCCCCGTCGGGCGGGGCGGACGACCCTAAGGTGTCGTCATGGAGGGTCTCCCTGAGTCCGGCGGGGCCGGGGAGTTCGGCACCCACTGGAATACAGTCGGTGGAGCTGCAGGATTTGCTCGAGAGGGTGTCTATCTCAGAAGATCACCACACATTAATGAGTATGGTGATTGAAAGGATCTCATCTGCCGAGAGCGGGTTGCATGAGGCCGTCGGAAGTTTGCTGACGGGGTTTGAGGTACGCAAAAAATGACATACCTTTTGAGAGTTTTGCACATGGAGTGCGCCCTGTATAGATAGTAGCCCCTGAGACTTGGTATGCTGTCGAAAGCGACAGCGTGCCGAGGATCATAATCTCAGTTATAGAATGTCGCTTTTCCTATGCAGGTGGCGGAACGTTCGGTGGCCAGCCGGACTGATGGAGTTGCCGAGCTAAAGCGGCAACTCGACGTTGCGGATGCGGACATCGTGCTGGTCAATAAACGACTTGACGAGTCACAAGGTAGGTGGTTTCTTCCATGGTCACCTAGTTAGGGAGCTGATGCCTGTTCCTTACAATTTGTGTGCTTGATGCAGATGGTGCCGCTGCTGTGGAAGACCTTCGAGCAAAGCTTGCTTGAGCCAAGGAGCAAGCCAGGAAAAGTGATGCGGCTGCCTCGAAGGCAGCAGAAGAGCTAAAAGCCGAAAAGGCTGCTCACTGCCGAAGCAGGGAGGAGATGGTCGGAATGGCCGTGAAATTAAAAGATGCTACCGACCGCTATGAGGTTCTTGAAAGAGAACGCCGAGCAGAGCAAGAGGACCTGAAGAAGGCCGCCGCCGAAGCAAATGATGCCTGTTGTGCGATGCGGTCTATGAAGGAGGAACTACGTCAGGCTGGAGACATTGCGGCTGGAAAGCCCTTTCTGCTGCATAGGAAGTTCACGGATCCGAAGTATGCTCAGTTGGGCCAATTGTGGGGTGCAGAGGATCCTTATCTGGATTTGGCGGCAAGTGTGGCGGACGCAGTCGTGCACTTCCGAAGCCAGAAGGATCACGAAATGGAAGAGCTTTTCTGGTCTCAATTCCATAGTCCGGAGCGTCCACTTCCGTTGACTGATCGGTTGGCTGAGTGGGCTGAGCTGGATAGATTGTCCAGACTTGCCATGAAGGATGTGGTGGCTCATCTGTGGCCAGAAAGGCCCAAGCCGGAGAGTTATTTTGGCTTGTTGCAGCAATTCCTTGGGGCGGTGCCGCATATCGAGGCGATGAAGCGGTCGGCATGCATAGAGGGTGCACGGATGGCTCTCGCCCGTGTTAAGACATACTGGGCGGAGATGGATGCCATCGATGTTGCATCCCGGGGTTCGGAGAAAAGTCGATTACCCGCCGAGCACTATTTTGAGGAAGTCCTGCAGGGCGCTCGTTTAATAGAGTCGCAATGCTCGAAAGATGTTATGTTCAAATGACATGTATGATTTGTGAGATCATGTTTATAATGTAATGGCTTTTTATACTTGTGCGTTCAAGTATTTAACTATCTCCTGTGCGGCCGTATATGTATGTATAACCTGAAAGATGGCAGTCTTTGGCTTCAGCCCCCACGCACATGGTGAGGGGGTGTTTGCAAAAAAAAGCGCTTTTTCACTCTTAATACAACGTCTTGGTCCTTTGAAGGAGGTGATAGCATAGCAAACTAGGCAACCGGACTATAATGCTTTATCACTTTCACTTAGCCATAGGAGCTCGATGGTGGGGCTACTATATAGCCCCTAGAGGCACCGCGCTCTCCGAACTCGGGGCGCGTATGTGCCTGACTGGGAAGTGGTCCTTCGTCAAAGCGGAGGAATTCTAAACATTCCAGTAGTCAATCGAGTGGTTGACCAGTCTCTCGCTATATCATGACAGCCAGTTTTCAGCTTTCTCTACTGAGGTGCTCGCCCGGCCGAACCGGGACACAATCGCAGTAGTTCTCCTGGTGCCGCGTTAGCCGATGGAGCGGAACGTAAGGCAGCAAAACACAGGAGCCGGGCAAACCCAACATTTGACCAAAGACATGATTCGGAGCTAATGCATATAAGGCCTAACTCGAGACGCCGAACACTCCCTGAGGTATTCGGTCTTTATGATACCGGGCAGAACAATGCCCTAAGCCCCTAGTGTCCAGGTACAGGCGAGAACTTCTGACGCGGCCGATGCCAAAACGCCAGCCTCCTCCTCGGTTATGGTAGGAAACTGGGGGATGTGTATCAACAAGAGACAGTAAGAAAGGTTTACGCAGGGTCTTAATCTGAAAAGAATCCTTGCAACGGGTCCCTGCTGCATGTCTGCGCCTGTGTCTCCGTTATGCTGTATCCTGGACGGGTGTAGCACGTGCTTCATCTGTAAAAGAGAAGAACTTAGTTTGGAAAAAATATCGTGCAAAAGATGTATTTAAAATAAAGTATGATTTTGAAGATGAATAAAGTTGAGCTTTATTGGCTCTCATTGTTTATACGTGCAGCCCCTTGTAAAGAGGTATGCGGCTGGGAAGCCCCTTGTTTATTTATGCCGGACTCGCCTAACCGTGTCCGAGGTCTGAATGACCTATTTTTAGGGGCTTTGACCAGCAAGGTCAGATTAGTGTGTGGCTGTCAAGGCAGTCTCACGTTTTCCGTGGTCGAGGAACACTCGGAGTTACCCTTTAATGAGATTATGCCGCGTGGACCGGGCATTTTAAGCGTAAGAGACGCGTAATGCGGTATTGCGTTAAAGCGGGCGAAAGCTTCGCGTCCCAGTAGTGCTTGATGGCTACTTTTGAATGGGGCGATATGGAAAATGAGCTTTTCGCGATGGAGGTTGTTGGATGAACCGAACACGACCTCTAGTAGTGCAGAGCCTGTACAATTGACGTAAAGGCCTGGCGTCACTCCTTTGAAGGAAGTGCTGCTACGGCGAATTTTGGAAGGGTCTATCCCCATTCTGCGGATGGTGTCCTGGTATAGCAGGTTTATATCGCTGCCGCCATCCATTAGGACTTGTGTGAATTGTAGTCCATCGATTATGGGATCCAATACCAAAGCAGTCCCTCCTGCGTTTCAAACACTTCTGGAGTAATCCTGATGGTCGAAAGTAATTGGTTTAAACATCCAATTTTGGGACTCTGCTGGGGTGGACCGTGCGGCGCGTGTTTTAGCAGGTGCCACACTATTTTTCCTTGTTATCACATGAAGTGAGTTCACTATTTTGACTTCTAGTGGGAAAGTCTTCTGTTTTCCGGCGTGCTGCTTGTGGGGTTCGTCGTCGTCTTCGCTTGGTGTGTCGGGCCCCTTGTGTTCGGCGTTAAGTCGGCCGGACTGCTTGAAGACCCAACAATCTCTGTGGGTATGGTTTGCAGGCTTCCCAGGGGTACTATGGATTTGACATATCCTATCCAAGATTTTGTTTAGGTTGGATAGCTCATCACTGTTATCCTTAAGAGGCGGTGTTTTATTATTAGGCCGAGAGCTTTTGAACCCGGCATTGACCGCCGTGCTATTTGGGCCATTTTCCTTATTCCGGCGCTGATCTTTTCTGCGTCGTGATTTTCCATTTCCATCCGTGACCTCGGATGTACTCGGGTCGCTGGTGCTGCATCTTGCTAGCCAGCTATCTTCCCCCGTGCAAAAGCGGGTCATGAGGCTTGTTAGCACGGCCATTGTTCTTGGTTTTTCCTGGCCGAGGTGTTTGGCGAGCCATTCATCTCGGACGTTATGCTTAAAGGCTGCTAAGGCTTCGGCGTCCGGACAGTCGACTATTTGGTTCTTTTTGGTGAGGAACCTGTTCCAGAATTTGCGTGCTGACTCTCCGGGCTGTTGAGTTATGTGACTTAAATCGTCTGCATCCGGAGCGCGGACATAAGTCCCCTGAAAATTTGCTCGAAACAAATCCTCGAGCTCTTCCCAACTTCCAATGGTATTTTCTGGGAGGCTTTTGAGCCAATGCCGAGCTGGCCCTTTGAGCTTGAGGGGTAGGTATTTTATGGCATGGAGATCATCTCCTCTAGCCATATGTATGTGTAGGATATAATCCTCAATCCAGACTCCGGGGTCTGTTGTTCCGTCATATGCCTCTATGTTTACGGGTTTGAATCCCGTTGGAAATTCATGATCCAGTACCTCATCGATGAAACATAGTGGGTGTGCGGCGCCGCTGTATTTAGGTGTGCCGTTGTCTTCAAACACTCGGCGGGTTGTGTTGCTCCCTGGAGTCTTCTTTTTTGGCCCATAGATGGACCTGACCGCGCCATCCTTTTTGCGAGGATCCTTATGTGGATCGTGTGCCGGCTTGTGTGCGGCGCCGCTTGCCGCTCTTAGCATGTCATCTGGTCGTCTATCCGGCCAGGCGGCCTCTTTCTTTTTTGACTGTGGGGGCTCTACGGCCTCCTCGTCAAATTCGGGCAACAGCTTGTGCTTCGGGTAGCTCTTTGCCTGGTGACTATCGCCGTATTTATCTGCGGTATTGAGTACTTTGCTCCATCTTATTCTGAGTGCATCCTCCGCTGTTTTGAGCTTCCGCTTTTGCTTCTTCAAACTTCTTGCAGTGGCGACGAGCCTTTTATGAAGGTTCTTATGCTCCGGTGATGTGTCCGGCGTGAGATCATCTAGACTGTTGTTTTCGCCGGGGATGGGTTGCTTGTCCAATTCATCCTGTTCGGATGGTTCCTTGGTGGCATGTTCGTCGTCCACTGCTTCTCCCTGCTCTAAGGCTGGGTCAGTATGGGTGCCGTTGTTATCGAGGCGGGACTTCGGGCGGCGCTTGCGTCACCGTTTTGGTTGTTTGTCGGGGGAGTTGTCCTTCGCCACGTCCCGTTGTTCCTCGTTATCACTTCCTTTTGGTGTATCCACCATGTATACGTCCTGAGTTGAGGTGGCTTTTCAGTGCCCAGTAGGCGCTGGTTCTTGGTCGTCTCCGGCATCGTCGTCCATACCGTCGATGTCTTCGGAGTCGAAGTCTAGCATGTCGGTTAGATCGTCGACAGTGGCTACTAAGTGGGTGGTGGGTGGGCCTTGAATTTCTTCGTCGTCCGCATCCCAACCGTCTGGACCGCAGTCCGGCCAGGTCTCTCCTGATAATGAGAGATACTTTAGAAAACTCAGGATGTCGCCAAAAGGTGAGTGTTGAAAGATGTCCGCGGCGGTGAACTCCATGATCGGCGCCCAATCGGATTCGATTGGAGGGGGCGCGGGAGGTTCGGAGTCCGGCGAGGAGTCCGGCACCTCGGAGTCACGAGCTTCACAAGGGATAAGGTCAGTATTCGGCTCCATCGCCGTAGAGGTTGCAGCCCCTGAGGCGGTGCCTAGCCACCCGTCCTCGATCTGCGCAGCCGGCTCCGAATTGAGGGTCGGAGCGGACTCGTGTGCGGCCTCCAGGGTACTGTCCGGCTGTAGTGCTAAATCATGCCCATCGTGACAGTGCGGCGCGCTCGGCTGTGGCTCGAATCCATCGAAGATCAAGTCTCCGCGGATGTCAGCCGTGAAGTTCAAACTTCCAAATCTGACCTGACGGCCAGGGGCGTAGCTTTCGATCTGCTCCATATGGCCAAGCGAATTGGCCCGCAGTACAAAGCCGCCGAATACGAAGATCTGTCCTGGGAGAAAAGTCTCACCCTGGACTGCGTCGTTGTTGATGATCGAAGGAGCCATCGAGCCTATCGGTGACGACACAGAGGAACTCTCAATGAAAGCACCAATGTCGGTGTCAAAACCGGCGGATCTCGGGTAGGGGGTCCCAAACTGTGCGTCTAGGAGGATGGTAACAGGAGACAATGGACACGATGTTTTACCCAGGTTCGGGCCCTCTTGATGGAGGTAAAACCCTACGTCCTGCTTGATTGATATTGATGATGTGGGTATTACAAGAGTAGATCTACCACGAGATCAAGGAGGCTAAACCCTAGAAGCTAGCCTATGGTATGATTGTTGTTCGTCCTATGGACTAAAACCATCCGGTTTATATAGACACCGGAGAGGGCTAGGGTTACACCAAGTCGGTTACAATGGTAGGAGATCTACATATCCGTATCGCCAAGCTTGCCTTCCACACCAAGGAAAGTCCCATCCGGACACAGGACGAAGTCTTCAATCTTGTATCTTCATAGTCTTAGAGTCCGGTCGATGATGATAGTTCGGCTATCCGGACACCCCCTAGTCCAGGACTCCCTCACCGGCCATGGTGGTATGGATTTGTCTGGGCACGCTCTGATGAATACTCGCAGGGAGGAGATGGTGTGATTTAGATCTGAGGATCCCCGTCTCTTTTATAGATGATTTACCCACATGATTGGGGTGGCAAATGTAAAAATGCCTCGACTTCTCGCATTCGCTCGACACGTGGAAACAACCATTATTAATGCACAAAAGCCGAGGAGCGCGACATTGATGAGGAGCCGGACAACAATGCTCTGGAGGATTTGGAGAAGAACCCGCCTTGCAGTGCTCAAGACAATCTGCGCGCCGGACTCATCATCATTGAAGCCTGGTTCAGGGGCTACTGAGGGAGTCCTGGATTAAGGGGTCCTCGGACAGATGGACTATATACTTTGGCCAGACTGTTGGACTATGAAGATACAAGATTGAAGACTTCATCCCATGTCCGGATGGGACTCTCCTTTGCGTGGAAGGCAAGTTTGGATATTCGGATATGTAGATCTCCTTCTCTATAACCGACTCTGTGTAACCCTAGCCCCCTTCGGTGTCTATATAAACCAGAAGGTTTAGTCCGTAGGACAACAACAATCATAATCATAGGCTAGCTTCTAGGGTTCAGCCTCTATGATCTCGTGGTAGATCAACTCTTGTAATACTCATATCATCAAGGTCAATCAGGCAGGAAGTAGGGTATTACCTCCATCGAGAGGGCCCGAACCTGGGTAAAACATCGTGTCCCCTGCCTCCTGTTACCATTAGCCTTAGACGCACAGTTCGGGACGCCCTACCCGAGATCCGCCGGTTTTGACACTGACAGTGGGCATATCACAAAATGTGGTGTCATACAAACAAACATAGCTCGTGGATATAAATGAATGAGATGCCCCAGTATCGAAAAGAACAGATGCCGGATGGCAGTTAACAAGGAGCGTACCAAGAACGACGTTGGGATCATCCTGAGCCTCTTCAGCTGAGACACAGTTCTCATGGCCATGTGCAGCAGTGGCCGGCTTGGCGTAGTACACCTTCCCTGTTGGCTTGCCACAGCCAACAGCCTTTCCGGACTGGTTGGGATTGGGGTTGGTCTGGGGACACTCTCGCATGTAGTGACCCGGTTCTCCACACTTGAAACATGTCACAGTGCTGGTGCGTGGGGGAGCATTTTTGGTTGATCCACCATAGGACTTGGCCGGTGCATACTACTGAGTTGGGCGAGGCGCTTGATAGGATGGCCTTGGTGTGAACCTGGGTGGCAGAGCGGTGTTAGGCACCCACACCCGGTGCTTCTGAGAGCCAGAACCGGATGAGGATCCAGTGTCACGGTCATGCTTGCATGTTGCTTAGAAATCAGTCTGACCTGTCTCAGCACTGATGGCCTTGTTCACTAACTTCTGGAAGGAAGTGCACTCGTGCAGTCGGAGATCACAGCAAAGGTCGGGGCTAAGTCCTTTGCGGAACCTTGCCTTCTTCTTAGCTTCGGTGGAAACTTCCTCAGTTGCATAACGTGCTAGGTTTCCAAACTCCCTGCTGTATGCATCCATAGTGAGTCTACCTTGGGTGAAACTATAGAACTCCTCACGCTTGCGATCCATAAGACCTTCTGGAATGTGATGCTCACGGAAAGCCTCACTGAACTCTACCCAAGTGGTGACCTGGCCCGCTGGGCGCATGGCCTCATAGTTTTCCGACCAGAGGCTGGCGGGGCATGCAAGATGATAGGCAACATATGTGTCCTTGTCAGCTTCGGCTACACATGCAGAACGTAGCTTGTGGGTAATGCTGCAAAGCCAATCATCAGCATCGAGGGGCTCGACGGAGTGATGGAAGGTGGGTGGGTGCAACTTGATGAAGTCACTGACAGACACCAAGTCGTTCCTCTAGTGCTGTGTTGTGTTCTGATCGATGCGTTCCAGCAAATGGTCGGTCTCCCGTTTGTTCCTCTCGGCCTCCAGCATGACCTCAGCCAAGGAAGGAGGATGAGGTAGGTTTGCATCTCTAGCCCCACTGCCTTCAGCCTGCTTCGGGCCAGTAGGGTTGTTGCGGGTGTTGACCATCCTATGAAAAACAAAACAATGGTTTAGACAAGGATGACAAAATTCTGACATAGAAGTGCAAAATGTAAGGGATAACTCGGAATGCAAGATGTTCATCCGTATGACATGGAAATACAGAAACTGCCACATTTATTCCAACATCATACACACAATACATGGTTTAGTACAAGACCAAACTAAGTACAACTACGATGAAAGGAAGATTACATCTCATTGGAGGCATCCCAAGCTCCTATACATTATTTTTCTACACCTCCGGAATCTAGTACAAACTATGTCATATTCCACAAGACGCGCAGGACTGTGGAAATACGACTACTACAAACTACTAGTGTCAAGATCCAGCTCAGTCATTTCTAGCTCCGTAGTAGTCCTCATAGAGATCCACCGTGAAGCCTGGAAGCGGGACGTGTGGATCCAGGAACTCACGATCACGTTGGGACTGTGGACCATACGGACTCGGATGAGGCCTCGGCCCCACGAAGGGTGGAAGACGGCGCCCACGCGGAGGCGTGATACCCCCAACATCTGCATAATCCATGTGATCCGGAAGACGTGTGTGGACAGGGTACAAGTCAAGCATATCCAGGTAGCCCATCTGCACGGCTGGAGCGAGCCGCGTCAGGGTAGCCTAATGGTCCTGGCGGCTGTTGTACAACTCCATGCGTGAGGCACGGTTCTCTCGATCTCTCTCCTCTAGCATCTCGATAGTAGTGCAATGAAATGGCTCCTCGTGAGCAGCATCGGCATAGAACCCAGTGTAATAGCCCTCTGGGCCAGTGCGTGCCGCCGGCAGATAGCGGAACTTATTATCTTCACTACAAAAAAATACACTTCCGTGATGATACATGTTTGTCACAGTAGGTCGCGTTTTTTTTCATGCATGTACATCCATGACGATTTTATGACAGAATCAAGATAGTCATATCTGTGCTGTCGTAGAAGTGTTCCGTGACATTACCAAAATTATCATCACGGAAGTGTCCACTTCCATGATGATAAATCGCGCGTCATAGAAGTGCTTTCGTCAAGGGTGACCGACACGTGGCATCCACCGTAACAGAACACCGTTAAGCTATCGGGTCGAGTTTTGGATCCGATAACCCGTTAACAGCCCCGACCAATGGGGATTTTCCACGTGTAAACTCATCATTGGCTGGAGGAAACACGTGTCGGCTCATCTTTGGGACAGATGTCATCCACTCATTGGACAGAAGGCTCCTATGATACGTTGACACGTGGCACGGCCCAATAGAGGCCCAATCCTATGAAAACGCCGGCCCGTTTGACTTGGTCAAAAGGTGGCGTGACGGCCCATGGAAAGCCTGTTAACGGCCTGTTCGCATATAGCCCATTTACAGCCCAATAACCCAAGGCCCGTTACGCCCTATCTGAATTAGGCCTAGCAGCGTCATCTGGGCCATCCAATATGATTCCAGCCCATTTTCACTTCTGGCCCATGTATGGCCCATGAAGTCTTTTCGGCCCATATGAGGCCCTTTGTAACTCTTGGCCCATTAACAGCCTGTGGGGAAGCTGGCCCGTAATGAACAGTGTATCACTTTACACCCATTAATGTCCCGTGGTGAAACTGGCCCATAATGAACAGTGTATCACTTTATACCCATTAACGGCCCATTATTCCGTTGGGCCATTTCCAGCCCATGTTATCTTTCGGCCTTCTCAGAGCCCATTAATTCTTGGGCTCATTTCCAGCATTCGTTTACTTACGGCCCGTTACTGTCATTTTCTGCTTGTGGGCCAAATTCAGCCCGTGGTTACAGTCGGCCCGTTTGTGGTCCGTTAATTCGTTGGGCCGTTTTCATAGCGTCATCGATCACGGCCTATTAACGATGGCCCATTATGGTCGGCCCATGAACGGACGATTCCAACTCTAGCCCATTTACGACCATAATGCGGTCTGTTATTGGCCCATGTTTGGCCAATCGATCATACGACCTGTATAAGGCCCATTGATGATACGACCCGTAGAAGGCCCATTGTTTCTACGGCTCGTAGAAGGCCCATTGTTTCTACGGCCCGTAGAAGGCCCACTGTTTCTACGACCCGTAGGAGGCCCAGTGTCACTACAGTAAATATTAGCCCATGGTTATTGTGGCCTAGTTTTAAAAAATAAGTTATTGCAGCCATAGCAAACCGCGAAAAAAGAACTACATTGACTACAAGCAAAGAAATAAACAAGACAATAAGGAAATAAATAAGCAAGCAACTTATGCTAGGCTATCATGGCTATTACACATATTACATCCATTGGGCATCAAAGTTCGCCACCAGTGCAAATATAGGGAACACAGCAGCATATAAACGCCGAAGCAAAACAAGTCCAGAACTGAAACCACTTCAGAAGATCTCAAGAAACAATATCCTGGGTACCCATAATGCTGGCAGGATGCTTAGCAAGCTTATTAACTTTCTCTTGTTCGGCGCTTAACTCCTCTAGCACTTGCTGTTGCACCAGAAAGTATGCATATGAATTATGCATGGACTTCCTCAGTCCTTCGGCTTCCTGTCGCATAACATCTCATCGATGTCTTTCAACTTGAAGTTGAGACTCAAGAAGCCGAACTGATTCAGGCAACGAGTTCGAAGAGCTGGTGCCAACAGTAGTAGCGAGTAACTCGAACACTACATCAAGACAGGACTTTGGGGTTGTCTCGGTGTCTTCAATATAGTTTTTATCAGCTTTCTTGGAGACCAACAGGGATGTCTCACTATCTTGAACCTTATCTGCATTACTTCCTTTACCCTTGCATAACGGGGTACTCTTCTCCAATATTTTATCCGCGTTCTAAAAGAGAAACAAACAAACACATCACATGTTTACAGTGTAGTATATGAAACTCATTTTGGTAAACCAGTTCAGTAGTAAGGTGGACAGGATAACAGCATGAAACAAACATATATCTATGTAGTATGGTCACTGTATGGTCTATATCATTCTAGTTTATGTTGCCAAATCAAGATAGATACAGTTCGAATCCGGACATCTTTGGGAAGCCTTTTTAGGTGGAGAAGAGGAGCGCTTCGGCACTAGGGCTCGAGCGGAAAGGAATGGATGAGTAGAGAAGGGCGTGGGTTAAAGGGAAGGTTCTTATCCCCTTATAAAGGCAGCAAAGATCCCGCGCCTCCCCACTTGCCCGCTAAAAACACTTATTCCCCCAAGCGCCACGATTGATGGCACGGTTGGGTTACCCACACCCGTATTTATGAGAATTCCGCAATGGGGGGACACGATCTCTGCTTCGACAAGACATGCCAATAAAACCGCCTCACAGCGCGTGTAGTGGCTGGTTATGAAAACGGTTCGGATAATGACCGGACCGTGGCGCGACGTCACGCTATAAAAAGTTGTCAGCAGATTAGATTTGTGGAAAATTATACTCTCTATGGTGGTATGTGGAATTTGTTTTGCAGAGCCGGACATGATCCTTGCGTTCTAATTCTTCTATGGAGTATTCGGAGAAGGAACCCGCCTTGCAATGCCGAAGACAATCTGTGCAACAAACTCATCATCATTGAAGCCTGGTTCAGGGGCTACTCAGGGAGTCCTGGATTAAGGGGTCCTCGGACAGCCGGACTATATACTTTGGCCGGACTGTTGAACTATGAAGATACAAGATTGAAGACTTCGTCCCGTGTCCGGATGGGACTCTCCTTTGTGTGGAAGGCAAGCTTGGATATTCGGATATGTAGATCTCCTTCTTTGTAACCGACTTTCTGTAACCCTAGCCCCCTCCGGTCTCTATATAAACCGGAGGGTTTAGTACGTAGGATGACAACAATCATAATCATAGGCTAGCTTCTAGGGTTTAGCCTCTACGATCTCGTGGTAGATCAATTCTTTTAATACTCATATCATCAAGATCAATCAAGCAGGAAGTAGGGTATTACCTCCATCGAGAGGGCCCAAACCTGGGTAAAACATCGTGTCCCCTGCCTCCTGTTACCATTAGCCTTAGACGCACAGTTTGGGACCCCCTACCTGAGATCCAACGGTTTTGACACTGACACCCGCTCCCACCGGTGCTCCCCATCGCTGGCCGCCGGCGCCCAGAGTCAAATGTGCCCGTGTATAGAGCCACAGGCCGGCTGGCTCTCTGTATTAGCGGTCCTTCCCTATTAGCTTAGTTAGAGATAGGTTAGATATTAATTAGTGTATTAGGAATAGTCTAATGTATCGCTGACAGGTGGACCCACTATTAGTTAAGCAAAAAAAAGATTGATATAATAAAGCCAGGGACAATGAAAAGTGGGACCCAAACACTATTCACCTTTTGACCAGTCAAATGTTGACCGGGTCAACTCTGTTGACTGGACCACTCCTGGACCCCATTGGTCATACACTCAGGCTAGTGGAGAGCTAGGTTACAATGTTTATTCTCTTTTTTCGAATTAATAATAATTTCAAAATATTGTTAAAACTTCAGAAAATCTTATAAAATAATCCGTAACTCGGATGAAAAAAAATTATACATGAAAGTTGCTCAGAATGACGAGACAAATCCGAACATGCAGTCCGTTCATCCGCCACACGTCCCTAGCATAGAAAACATCGAATATTTCCCTCTGGTTCATCTGTCTGACAGACGTCCGGAACCGGGAAAACTTTCCCTGATGTTTTTTCCCTTCGGCAGTATCACCTAGTACTGCGTTAGGGCATGCCCAGTACCTCTTATTGTCTTGTTATGCATATGTTTTCTCTGTATTTACGGTTTCTTCCCCCTCTTCTCTCTGGTAGACCTCGAGACTACCGCCGAGTATGACTACGCCCTGACGATCAGTACTTTTCAGCAGAGCTTCCAGGCAAGCCCTCCCTTTGATCATCCCGATATCGCCCATTCCATTCTCTCATGCTTGCATTAGATTTTGCTACTGTTATTGATTGCTCCTATTTTGATGCATAGCTTGCTTTTGTAACCTGATGTTGTACCTTACCTGCTTACCCTAAACTGCTTAGTATAGGTTGGTTAGTGATCCATCAGTGACCTCCACCTTGTCCTTGTTGCCCTTGCTTCATCATCGACGACTCGATCAACGCGATCGACGACCAGAGCCCGACACCTCACATCACATCACGCCCCTATTGTTGCTCGACTCTGCAGAGTTACCATCAAGTGCCAAGGGTGGAACCTCGTACATTATTCCTGATAAGATCTCTATAGTGTAGATATTCGGTCGTGGTCATCGAGGGTGATTCCTCCTTAACCACTTCCTATACGACTCCGTTGTGCAACACCCCAAGTGTGAACCTCAAGGGTGGTTCCTCTTACGTTCACCTTGATGATTGCATCAAGTGGAATACACCAAGGGTGATTCCTCGGGTTTTCCCCTTGATGTTTGGACACACAGTTACCTTGACTTTACTTGAGACATTGGTGAAAGTCGGGCGGGCCCGGAGAGCACCCGCAAGATGGTTACGTGGCACGGCCGGGCATTTTGGGCCCTTGCTGTAAATCCACGAGACGGGGCGACGGGGTCACATTATCGTGAGTCTCTGCTCGTCTCCGCAAGGTAATAATACACTATGGTTTGGGTATTTGTTCTGAGTTGGCCCTTGGTCTTTACGCACTAACCACCACGCGAGAATAGTTATGGGCCTCGACATCGTAGTATCAGCCGAAGCTTTGTGAGACGTCCAGTTCAGCATGGCGGCCCGACTGGGCCGGCACCATCCTGTAGTGGTGGAACATGGACCCGCCCTACGCGTAACGATCCGGAGTGCACCGGGCGAGGGGTCCATGACCCCGGAGTGCTTAGGATGTAGACCGGCAGGGACCTCTCTGCTGAGCCTAGGTAGGGCTACGACGTGTTGATCTTTCGAGGCTGGGCATAACCCAGGAAATTGTGTCCGGCCAAAGTAATCAAGCATGTTGGAAAACATGGTGCACCCCTGCACGGAAGATTATCTATTAATAGTCGTGTCCACGGTAACGGACGTTCAGACTTATATCCTGATCTTATACAACTACAAATGGATACTTGGATATGTGGCTCCGGGATTGTTTTCTCACAGGGAGTCGAGGAAGGATCACTGGGCGTTGTTTCTACAACATGATTGTTAAATATAAAAATTCTATTCTTTACTCTTCTACATGCTGCAAGATGCTTGGAGCTGCTTGAAGATGCTAGTCTTCGATAGGCTAGGCCTTCCCCCTGTATTCTCGCATTCTGCAGTTCAGTCCACAGATACAAACCTTCCATTTGATACCAATGTATACTTAGTATAGATGTGATGCTTGCGAGTACTTTGGATGAGTACTCACGGTTGCTTTGCTACCCCTTTCCCCCTTCTTTCTTCTTTCTGGTTGATGCAACCAGTTGGTGGATCCTAGGAGCCAGATGCCACCGTCGATGTCTACTACTGCCCGATGGTGCCTACTTATACATGGAGGTCGCCGAAGACCAGGAGTAGTTAGGAGGTCCCGGGCAGGAGGCCTTGCCTCTTCGATCCTTGTTGCTTTTGTGTTAGCCTTCTTAAGGAATCCTTGTCTAACTTATGTATGTACTCAGATATTGTTGCTTCCGCTGACTCTTGTGTATCAAGCTTGGATTCGAGCCCTCAAGGCCCCTGGCTTGTAATATAAAGCTTGTATTGTTTTATTTGTGTTTAGAGTCGTGTTGTGATATCTTCCCATGAGTCCCTGATCTTGATCGTACACATTTGCATGTATGATTAGTGTACGATTGAATCCATGGCGTCACAAGTTGGTATCAGAGCCGACTGCCTGTAGGATCCCCTTTACAACTCCTTGGCCGAAGTTGAGTCTAGTCTTTGAAAAAACTGATTTACTAACATGGCTGTGTGGCTTACGGGCCCCCGTCACCATTGGGTGGTATTAGCATCTTTTATTCCCGTCTATACTCTGGGAATCTGATCTCTCTTCTATTCGGGTTAAATGATTTTGCTAACTCTAACTCTAGGTTCTCATAAATACTTTCTCCCAGAGAACCCCTCACTCCAGATGATTGCTTGGTGCACCAGAAGAGTCTGAAGATACTCTTTGATGTTTTCCCGAGACCCATGTGTCCTTCGCCGTTGCGATCCATACCACCGATAAATCCTTATGCATAACTACCTACGATGTCGGTCATACCTTCATCACTAGTTGCCCTTGTTACTACAGGATGTCCTGAAATACTCTCTGATGTTTCGAGAATCCTTTATGCTTACTGCCCTGCAGTTCCTTGTCACATGGATACCCCTACGGATAATTACTCACGCTTGCCGAGTATCTGTTCATCCACAGTTGTTCATGTGTTTCACAAATTTCTTTGGAATGCTATTCGATCTTCCAAAAATCCTCAGTAGCCTATTATTTTTGTGCCTCCTTACCTGCTTACATTATGGTTACTTCCATATGTCTAGCAATATTCATTAAAATCCTTTGCGATTGACATACTTACCCTATTGTTTCAAATGTGTGTGAATGCATGCAATCATCAATTGTTCCCTTGAATTGTCCTTCCGGCTCAGACGTCACCCCTGACATGAGCTGGTGTTTGACAAATCAAACCTTGATTGTTTCTTGACCTATGTCTATTCAACTTACTTGTCTTTGGTCAGAGCCTCTGCTTCTGATCCACCGTTTTGGAAATCATAATTCCTTTGCATTTGAGCTTTGAATTAGTTAGTTGTTTCTATAATAAGATATCGTTGCATTTTTTTCTTCTGGGTGAGTACCGATACTCACATCACATCCCTTGTGAACCACAAGGTCCTTTGTTGGATATTATCCGATGGGGTTCATCATATTCAATAACCTTGTGAGCCTTTCCTCGGATACATAATGCCTTTGGTAAATTGTATGCCCGCTCTTGCCAACCATACTCTGCTTCCGGGCTTGAGTTATTTACTCATGAATTTTGCAGTATGTGTTCCTAATATGCCCCGATGGGTTGAACCCGTGTCTTCCCTAAATCCATATGAACTCAAAAGTTATGCGGGTTATACTCTATTGGCTTTTCGCCAGGTAAAATTTCAATGCTACAACTTCTTCAAATGCGAGAAGTGAATGGAAAGTTGTGCATTAGAGAAGTGGGAGTCGACCTTGAACCTTTGTGTTCATGCCCATGGACCCGATGTGGAACTTATCATGGAAGCTTTATGTTACAATAATAATCCCCATGTGATAAGTTCATTTGTTATCTATATTTGGTCCTTTGCAACCATGGTTTCGACCATATTGTTCTTCTTTGATCCCATTTCTCGGACAAGTTAAAGTACTTGTCTTCTTCAGATCATCTCACCTATCCAACCTCTACTTTGATCTACCTTCGAGTATTACCCTCTGGTATCTTGAGAATATCACGGAACTACATAACTTCTTATGAGTTCTTCATCAACTATTATTTCTCGTCGATTCCAATTTTTCCACGGGTTCTGAGTTGTTAGACACTCTAGAACACCGATAACTGATTCAAGTCTAGACCTTCCTTTTCATTGTTTTGTTTAACCTTTCTTGTAACCTAACATAACTAAGCAGTGATAATTCCATGCTTATGTAAACACCTCGGTGTACAAACTCTGTCACTAAGAGCTTGTTACTATTGTTGGTGACATTCCGGTAGCCACCGATGGACGAGAACTTTGCCTATTGGTCCACCTCGCCTTGCGAGTAGCAAAATGGTTCTCTTCGTCCCTCGCCCTTGGTACCAACGTGTTGTTGCCAACATAAATGACAGTCTATGCTCTAACATGCCTTGCTATCAGCGCCCTTCCTACCTTTAACCCACATGGTGGGCCCATAACCCACAGTTCCACAGGATCGAAACCTCACTCTCCTATACATCCCTATTTTCTAAGTTATCCCTCGCGCTTGGCTTCATATGTAATTAGCGAGCCACCTTCCTAGTGATTAATTCTGGTATCAGGCACAATATTTATTCCCATTGCTCTGAGCCCTTTCACCCTCTGTTTCAGGCAACGACCGGTTGCATACTCTCTTGAAGCTTCTTATGTCACCTTCTTACCTTGCTCCCAATGACTTTCTTGAATTTCAACTCGAGAGATGCCTCTATGCCACATTCACTGAGATAGTCCCCATGTACCTATCTTGTGTTCAACTCCATCCTTCCCGAGTCTTTCCCCCATACTCCACCCCTTAAATCTCGGGACGAGATTTCTTGTAGTGGAGGAGATTTGTGACGCCTGGGTAATTAAGCTACAGTAACCTCTGCTAATGATGCCAGGTCATCGCTCCTACTGTTGCTAATCTTCGCGTGATCCAAATCACAATTCAAATTCACCACCGAGTTTAAAGTCAAAATCCAAATTTTGTCAAACATGAAAACTAAAATGTTCGAATTTTAGTATATTTTCACCTGATCATCAGTCATGTTGAACCCAACATTATTTGGCTCTTTGTTTGGTCTCTAGTAAAATATAAGGTGGTCCATCTAAATAGAAAACAATGGTAGAAATGTAAAAGTTCTATTATTTACTCTTCTACATGCTGCAAGATGCTTGTAGCTGCTTGAAGATGCTAGTCTTCGATAGGCTAGGCCTTCCCCCTGTATTCTCGCATTCTGCAGTTTAGTCCACAGATACAAACCTTCCATTTGATACCAATGTATACTTAGTATAGATGTGATGCTTGCGAGTACTTTGGATGAGTACTCACGATTGCTTTGCTACCCCTTTCCCCCCTTCTTTCTTTGTTCCGGTTGATGCAACCAGTTGGTGGATCCCAGGAGCCAGATGCCACCGTCGATGTCTACTACTACCCGATGGTGCCTACTTCTACATGGAGGTCGCCGAAGACCAGGAGTAGTTAGGAGGTCCCAGGCAGGAGGCCTTGCCTCTTCGATCGTTGTTGCTTTTGTGTTAGCCTTCTTAATGCATCCTTGTCTAACTTATGTATGTACTCATATATTGTTGCTTCCGCTGACTCTTGTGTATCGAGCTTGTATTCGAGCCCTCGAGGCCCCTGGCTTGTAATATAAAGCTTGTATTGTTTTATTTGTGTCTAGAGTTGTGTTGTGATATCTTCCCATGAGTCCCTGATCTTGATCGTACACATTTGCGTGTATGATTAGTGTACGATTGAATCGGGGCATCACAATAAGCATAATCACTCTCATCATTAATAGTATGGATAGCTCCAATAGTATAGCAATTATCATCATCACAATGAGTAATAGGAGCAACATCATTTGGGAGGGATACCTTTCTACCTTCATTTGCTTCTCCGTCTTTTCTTTTTCTTCTTCACATCATGTGTGGGTTTAACCCTCTTTTTTGAGGTCCTTATTAATGAGATTGGTTGAATAGAAGGCTCCTCCTCGTTACCTGATTCATCATAAGAAATAATAGGAGGATATTTGGAAGTCTCTTCCCTTTCATTAGTATTCTCTTCTTCTAGTTGTTTTCTTGTCTTTATGTAATTGGAAATATAAGGATTTTCAATGCAATTCACCACTATCGGATTTCGGGATCCGGCAACCCGTGAGAGGTTCGAACACTGGGGTGTGTGCGGAGATCTCAACCTGCCCTGCTTGCCTACTCGCGATCCTCCCTAGCCTAGCGCGAAGAGCTCACAGAGACACAAAGACACAGGGATTTATACTGGTTTGGGCCACCGTTGTGGTGTAATGCCCTACTCCAGTGTGGTGTGGTGGATTGCCTTGAGGGGTTTATGGATGAACTAGTACAAGGGACAAACAAGCCTCAGGAGGTGAGGTGTTCTTGAGCTGGTGTGGTGCTCTACTTGTTCTAGTTTTCGGTCCTCTACTTGTCCTCGTCCAGTCTATGGTGGTGGCTAAGTCCTATATATGGTCGCCTTGGTCCTCTTCCCAAATATGAGCGGGAAGGGATTCCACAATGGCAGGATTTGAAAGGGGACAAGTAGTACAATCTATCCTGACAAAAGTAGTCTTTGCCTGCGAAAAGCCTCTAGTCGTGACGCTGCGGTGGGCTCGGCAATGACCTCCGTCCTACCGTCCTGGCAGTCTTGGTCTTGTTGCACCAAAATGGAAACCTTTGGCTGATTCCTCGGGACTCCGCGCCTGTGGCTTGCCTCCCTTGCACCGAAGAGGAAACCTGCACTCTGCGCCTGCCTGGCCTTGGTCATCATGGCTCACGTTAGCTGAGCCTCATGAGGTAGCTGCATAGATCTCTCCGTCCCTCAGGAGCGCTCCTGAGGAGGCCAACTCCTTCAGGGGTCTTGACGTTGTCCGCCTCGCGAGGCTTGGTCCCTCGCGAGGGTCTTCTAGTGTTGATGCCGAAGCTGGGCCGCACCAGGCCATCGATGGAGCCACGGGGTGGGCCGTAGGCAGGCAGGTACTCGATAGCCCCAAGTCCAGGACGCAGACAGTAGCCCCGGTCCCAAGGCGCGCTCGGACTTGGCTTCCAGGCGAAGCCAAAGGGCAAGTGCAGAGTGCCACGGGCCCCAACCGCCTGCGGCCCTGATGACGTGTGGCGATTGATTGGACGTGGGCGACTCCGCTTCCCCACGCTGCCTCGGCAAGTACTCGACTTGACTAGTCGATACTGCATGTAGGGGGTCATGATTGCGCGAGGTCGTGGAGGCGGGCGGTTGGCCTCCCTTGACTATAAATGTGAGAGAGGGGCGGAGCCCCTGTCTATCTTCCTTTCGCCTTGATCTCTCTTGCTTCTTTCCTCTTCGTCTTGCTCCTATGGCGTCGCCAAAGAGGTTCTCAGCAGCCGAGAAAGGGAAGGCCCCCAAGGAGGGTCCAGCCTCCCCTCCTCCCAAGAGGGGATGTGGCCGTCCCTGCAAGCATCCTGCCGTCCCTCCGGCAGCATCCAGGGGGCGCAGGCGCGCACCCCCAAAATAAAGCGTTGCACCGGGCGCCCGTGATGGCACCTCTTCCCGCAGCGGGGGCTACCGGCCCCGGAGCAACCCCCATGACGAAGGGAGGCGCGCCGTGATCATGAGCCCGCCTCAACCGTGCTTTTCTTCACTGGAGGTGCTCCTCGAGTTCGTGGTGTGGTCGGAGAACCCGGCTGGCACCTCGCTCCGGCTCCCTCGCTTCTTCTCCGATGAGCTTCCTTCTTTGAGGCTTGCTGGCCTCTGGTTGTAGGCTGATGGGTGCTGCAGCAAAGCCTCGTGGGTCAGCACCGAGGTTTCCGCCTCCGGCAGCATGGTGCTGACCCGCGGCTGGCAGACTTTTGCCTGCACGTGTGGCCTGGGCGAAAGGTGCACCCTCCACTTCAAGTATGACGGCCTATCGACCCTCTACGTGAGGGTGTTCAGGGGAGACGGCTGCCACGTGGGGTGCTGGCCGAAGGACAGCAGCGACT
This sequence comes from Triticum dicoccoides, assembly GCF_002162155.2. NCBI lineage: Eukaryota > Viridiplantae > Streptophyta > Magnoliopsida > Poales > Poaceae > Triticum > Triticum dicoccoides. The sequence continues at coordinate 445,541,161 of NC_041387.1, read as the reverse complement.
ACGATGGTGGGGACGACGAACTTGGCCTTGGCGATGTGCACTCCTCCTCTCGCGATGGAAGCTCTTTCTCAAACGAGAGCTCGAGCAGCATTGGCTACGACCGGCCTCCACGCCGTGCTTGTGTCGAGGACGCCGGTGGCTCGTCCCGTCGTGGCGCTCCAGTGAAGCTGGAGGGGAGCCCAGCCTGAAGCTCGGGGCCGACGAACTTGGGCTCAAGGCCGGTGGCCCCAGATCTCCTATGGGAGAACTGGTGGAGCACCGGGCTACCTTGAGGCGCTGCTTGAGGATGCGGCACTGGTGCCAAGCCTGTACGACTTCGGGCCTTCCTTGTTTAGCTTTTCCTTTCTCCTGCAAATCGAAAAAAAGAAGAAGAATGTACCCTACGTGGGCGTGTAATGACCTATTGGTGTTATGCCTTTTTATGTTATGGTTGTTGTCCTTGATGCAGTGTTGCAGTGTTTGTAATTTGAGCGGGTCAAGGTAGGAATGCTTAGCTTGATACATGCAGTCGCCCTTCGCCTCTTGAGAGCCTGACCTTAGGTATTTGGCAGGGCCCCAGGGCGTGCGCCCTGTGCCCTCCGGAGATATGCCTTGTGCCCTCAAGAGGTGCGACAGGGCAGAGCTATCTTTTGAAGGAAAAGAAAATTTGTTGAGCGACTTACTCCTCCTTACGCGAGCCCCCTGCCATAGGGTGATCTGGATCTGTTGCACCATGTCGCGCTGCCCGTGGGGCACGGACATGAGGGGTGGTGTCGCCAGCGGACTCGATCGAGGGATCCTTGTGAGGATAAAGCCAAAATAACGGGGTTCGGTGTGGTGCGTGCGCGCAAAGGCCCTGGGTGCACACACCTACCTAGCCCCACGTGCGAGGAGCGCGAGGAGAAGTAGCGGGCGACTGCCACCTCCCTCATGTCCTTAGACCAAAGCAGCTCAGGACAAAACACACTTGAGGAACCAACGCTGGCGAATACCAAATCCATTGAAAAACTTACTAAGAAAACCGCAAGCAACTTCAGAAAGCAAATGAACAGCCGCGTACGGCACCTGATCTAGTCTTCTCACCAGCGTGGAGCTAAGTGCTGCCACTAGGACATGGGAGGGAGCCCCCATGAGGCCCTAGGGCGACTCTCAGGAGACTTCGGGGCGTGTATAGCCCCACTCATTGTTACGTGAGAGTGTCACGAGCGGAGACCTTCACAGGCCGGAGCCTTGCTTCACAGGCCGGAGCCTTTCTTCAGGGGTAGAACTTCCAGAGGTGCTGGATGTTCCAGGCATTCTGGATGGGGACCCCGTCCTGTGTCTCTAGGCGCGCGGCGCCAGGCCTAGAGACACTGGCAATCCTGAACGGGCCCTCCCACATAGGAGAGAGCTTATGCAACCCCTCCCTGGAGAGCACCCGCCTCAGGACGAGATCGCCCACCTCTAACATCCTGGAGCGGACGCTGCGGTAGTGGTACCGCCGCAGCGCCTGCTGGTACCTCGCTGCCCGGAGTGAGGCTTGACGGCGGCGTTCCTCCCCCAGCACGAGATCCATCCTCCGCGTGGCATCCTGCTGTGTTTCCTCAAACGCCAGGACCCACGTGGAGCGATGCTTGACCTCGTGAGGGAGAACCACTTCTGCTCCATAGATGAGGAAGAAGGGCGTTTCTCCTGTTGGCTTGGTCGCGGTGGTGTGGATGGACCACAACACAGACTACAGCTCATTGAGCCAGCCCCTGCCACATGCCTCGAGCTTCTTCTTGAAGGTGTGGGTCTTGAGGCCCCTGAAGACCTCCGCATTGGCTCTCTGAGCCTGTCCATTGCTCCGTGGGTGTGCCACCGAGGTGTAGCAGATCTGCGTTCCAAGGTTAGCACAGTATGTTTTGAAAAGATTGCTAGTAAACTGCGAGCCGTTGTTGGTGATGATGCGATTGGGGACCCCAAATCGGCTCAACATTCCCTTGATGAACTTCACGGCTGATCCTGCTGGGATGGTGTGCACGACTTCTACCTCCGCCCACTTGGTGAACTTGTCGATGGCGACGTAGAGGTATCAGTAGCCCCTGGTGCCCGAGGGAATGGCCCTAAGATGCCTAGCCCCCAGACCGCAAATGGCCACGTGTGTGGGATCGTCTAGAGGCCCTGCGCGGGTTGATTGATCTACTTGGCGTGGAACTGGCATGCTTCACAGGAGCGCACTAGCTCGGTAGTGTCGTTGAGCATGGTAGGCCAGTAGAAGCCGCTACAAAATGCCTTGCCCACCAGGGTGCGGGACGAAGAGTGGTGCCCGCAATCCCCACCATGTATGTCCGCTAGCAGCTCGAGCCCCTGTTCCCTAGAGATGCACCGCAAAGAAACGTCATTGGGCCTCCTGCGGTATAACTCACCATCTTTGATGTAGTACGCGGTGGCCTGGCGGGCCACGCGCTTGGCGTCCTCCTCCTTCTCTGGTAGGGTCCCCTGAAGCAAGTACGCCTTGAACTCCTCCCTCCAGCACCCCTTCTCAGGCTCAAGCACGAGCAGCAAGCGGGCTCCTGAGGGATGACCACAGGCTGGGGATCCCGTCTCTGGTGCCTGTGGCAGGTCCTCCTGAGGTGGTGCTGGAGCTGTGACGTGCGGGACCGCAAATAGCTTGAAGAGCCGCTCTTCAAACACCCCTGGCTCCCGAGGGAGCCTACGAGAGGCTCTTTTGGCAATGTCGTCTGGTTCCTTGTTCGTCCCGCGTGGCACATGCTACAGCTCCACGCCCATGAACTGCTTCTCCATCTTGCGCACCTCTTCCAGGTACGCCTCCATGTGTTCTTCCTTAGGCCTGTACTCCTTGTTGGAGAAATTGATGAGAAGCTGAGAATCGCCTTTGATGGTGAGGCGATTTACCCCTAGCGCGGCCACAGCCCTGAGCCTGGCGAGCAAGCCTTCGAACTATGCGATGTTGTTAGAGACCTTCTCGCGCCGCTGAAAGCAGAGCTGTACTTCATAGCAAAGCTTGTCCTTGGTGGGCGAGATGAGGATGCCCCCTGCCCCTGTGCCTTGCCGAGCAAACACCCCATCGAAGTACATGACCCATCCGTCTGGCTCTTCATCTCCTGGCAGAAGGGAGCAGTCCTTGCCTTCTCCGTGATCTGGAGCGCGGTCCATTCGGCCATGAAGTCAGCGAGGTCCGCGCCCTTGATGACCCTGGTGGTACTGAACTTGAGGTCAAACGCTTGAAGCTCAATGTTCCATTCAGCAACTCACCCGTCTACGTTCAGGCTCCGAAGCACCCTCTCTAGCGGGTATGCTGAGACAACTTTGATGGGATGGCCTTGAAAGTAGTGGCGCAGCTTCCTGGAGGCCACTAGAAGTGCGAGCAAGAGCTTCTGTGGCATGGGGTATCATGCCCGGGCCTCCCTCAGTACTGTGCTGACAAAGTAAATGGGGTGCTCAACAAGGGAGGAGGCGTCAGTAGAATCTTGTTCTTCATGGGGGTATAGGTCCCCTTCGGCCTCATGAGGCCTAGGCTCTGGAGCCTTGATAGCCATGGGGCCATCCGTAGCCTCAGGAGGAATATCAGCCAATGCGCCGACAGAGACTTCAGATGCCTTCCCTGAGGTGTGTTGCACTTCGCTTGCTGGTTTTGCATCCTGTTGCGGCTTCTTGACTGGGCGCTCCTTCCTTAGCGCTACCAGGGCGGTGCTTGCTAAGTGTGGGGTTGCTGCCAGATAGAGCACCAAGGGCTCGAGAGGGCGCGGTGCCACCATCACGGGCGGACTGGTCAGATATCTCTTGAGTTCCTGGAAGGCTGCGTCTGCCTCGGGGGTCCACTCGAATGGCTCCTTCCTTTTCATCAGCTTAAAAAACGGGAGGGCGCGCTCCCCCTGCTTGGAAATGATGCGTCAAAGCAAGGTTACGCAACCAGCCAGCTTCTGCATCTCTTTCAGGGTCTGCGGGGGTTCATGTCTTCTATTGCCCTGACCTTTTTCGGGTTAGCCTCGACCCCTCTATGCGATACCAAGAAGCCCAGCAGCTTGCCGGAGGGGACCCCGAACACGCACTTCTCAGGGTTAAGCAGAAGATCCACTATGCGCAGGCTGGCAAACATCTCCTCTAGATCTTCTATCAGAGTCCTGGCCTCCCGGGACTTCACCACTATATCATCAATGTAGGCCTCCATGTTTCTCCCGAGCTGCACACCCAGGGCGATGTTCATCAACTGCTAGAATGTTGCTCTGGTGTTGTGCAGCCCGAAGGGCATGCGGGTGTAGCAGTACACCCCGCATGAGGTGAGGAATGTCATCTTCTCCACATCTTCCACGGCCATCTTGATCTGGTGGTAGCCGGAGAAGGCATCCAGGAAGCACAACAGGTTGCACTCGGTGGTGGAATCGATGATCTGGTCGATGCGAGGGAGCGGAAAGGGATCTTGAGGGCAGGCCTTGTCGAGGTTGGTGAAGTCGACCCACATGTGTTCCTTCCCTCCTTTCTTGGGGATGATGACGGGGTTCGCCAGCTAATGACCCACAAGTGTAGGGGGTCAATCTTAGTCCTTTCGATAAGTAAGAGTGTCAAACCCAACGAGGAGCAGAAGGAAATGATAAGCGGTTTTCAGTAAGGTTTTCTCTGCAAGCACTGAAATTGTAGGTGATAGATAATTTTGTGATAAGATAAATGGTAACAAGTAACAAGTAAATAAAGTAAACAAAGTGCAGCAAGGTGGCCCAATCCTTTATGTAGCAAAGGATAAGCCTGGACAATTTCTAATAATGAGAAAGGAGCTCCCGAGGACACATGGGAATTATCGTCAAGCTAGTTTTCATCACGTTCATATGATTCGCGTTCGGTACTTTGATAATTTGATATGTGGGTGGACCGGTGCTTGGGTACTACCTTTACTTGGACAAGCATCCCACTTATGATTAACCTCTATTGCAAGCGTCCGCAACTACAAAAAGAAGTAGTAAGGTAAACCTAACCACATCATTAAACATATGGATCCAAATTAGCCCGTAACGAAGCAACGCATAAACTAGGGTTTAAGCTTCTGTCACTCTAGCAACCCATCATCTACTTATTACTTCCCCATGCCTTCCTCTAGGCCCAAATAATGGTGAAGTGTCATGTAGTCGATGTTCACATAACACCACTAGAGGAAAAGACAACATACATCTCATCCAACTATCGAATGAATACCAAATTCACATGACTACTAATAGCAAGACTTCACCCATGTCCTCAGGAACAAACGTAACTACTCACAAGGCATATTCATGTTCATAATCAGAGGAGTAATAATATGCATAAAGGATTTGAACATATGATCTTCCACCAAGTAAACCAATTAGCATCAACTACAAGGAGTAACCAACACTACTAGCAACCCACAGGTACCAATTTGTGGTTTTAATACAAGATTGGATACAAGATATGAACTAGGGTTTTGAGAGGAGATGGTGCTGGTAAAGACGTTGATGGAGATTGACCCCCTCTCGATGAGAGGATTGTTGGTGATGACGTTGGTGATGATTTCCCCCTCCCGGAGGGAAGTGTCCCCGGCAGAATAGCTCCGCCAGAGCCCTAGATTGGTTCCGCCAAGGTTCTACATCGTGGCGGCGGAGTTTCGCCCCGTAAGCTTGCCCATGATTTTTTCCAGGGTAAAAGCTCTGATATAGTAGAAGATGGACACCGGGGGCCCACCAGGGGGTCCAGGAGACAGGGGCGCGCCCAGTAGGGGGGGTGCCCCCCACTCTCCTGGATGAGGTGGTGGCCCCCTAGTGTATTTCTTTCGCCCAAAAATTCTTATTAATTCCAAAAATGTGTTTCGTGGAGTTTCAGGACTTTTGGAGCTGTGCAGAATAGGTTTCCAATGTTTGCTCCTTTTCCAGCCAGAATTCCAGCTGCCGGCATTCCCCCTCTTCATGGTAAACCTTGTAAAATAAGAGAGAATAGCCATAAGTATTGAGATATAATGTGTAACAACAGCCCATAATGCAATAAATATTGATATAAAAGCATGATGCAAAATGGACGTATCAACTCCCCCAAGCTTAGACCTCACTTGTCCTCAAGTGGATGGCGAAATAGAAAAATATGTCCACATGTTTAGAGATAAAGGTGTCGATAAAAATAAAATACGGACATGAGGGCATCATGATCATTCTTATAACAGCAACATATATAGATTTTATCATATGATTTCTTATGCTCAAGTAACAATCGATTCACAATGTCAAGTATGGTTCAAAAACTTCATTGGGAACTAACAAACTATAATCTCAGTCATTGAAGCAATGGCAATTTATCGTAACATTAGGAAGAATCAACAATAGAGCTTTTCAGCAAGCTCACATACTCAACTATCTTGTAGTCTTCTATAATTGCTAACACTCACACAATACTTGTGGTTATGGAGTTTCAGCCGGTCACTAAGGAAGATAGGGGCTTATTGTGTTGCCTCCCGACGTATTCACCTTTAGGTGATGTCAACAATAAAAGCCCATGCTAACTAACATCCAATTGGATATATATATATCATGATCTTTCAAACACGAGGAGCTTGCCAAAGGATAAAATGAAAAAGGGAAATGTGAGGATCACCTTGACTCAAGCATAAAGTAAAACCATAAAGTAAAAGATAGGCCCTTCGCGAAGGGAAGCAGAGGTTGTCATGTGCGTTTAGGGTTGATGCACAAAATCTTAATGCAAAAGAATGTCACTTTATATTGCCACTTGTGACCTTTATTATGCAGTCCGTCGCTTTTATTACTTCCACAACAAGATCGTACAAAGCTTATTTTCTCTGCACTAATAAGTCATACATAATTAGATAGCAATTTTTATTGCTTGCAACATGACAACTTACTTGAAGGATCTTACTCAATCCATAGGTAGGTATGGTGGACTCTCATGGCAAAACTGGGTTTAAGGGTATTTGGAAGCACAAGTAGTATCTCTACTTGGTGTAAGAAATTTGGCTAGCATGAGGGAGAAAGGCAAGCTCAACATGTTTGGAAGGTCAATGACAATATACTTTAACCGAGATGCGCGAAAACATAAACCATTATGTTGTCTTCCTTGTCCAACGTCAACTCTTTTAGCATGTCATACCGAATGAGTGCTCCCAATTATAAAAAGGTGTCCAAGATAATATATTTGTATGTGAACCCCTCTTTCCTTATCACTTCCTATTAATTGCAATGATGACCAAAACTACTTTCATCAACTCTCAACAATTTTTATGCCTCATACTTTCTATGTGTGAAGTTATCACTATCCATAAGATCAATATGAACTCTTTTATTCCTTCTACTTTCTCAAGATCATAGAAACATAGCAAAGCCCTTGACTCAACACTAATCTTTATTATAGATAGCTCACGAACTCGATTACAAAAAGAGATCACAATGCAAAACTCAAAACTACTTGATATCAAAACTTCAAACTACTAGATCAAGATACTACTAAAAGGATCGAACTAAATAAAATGGTAAAGATAGGATTGTGATGGTGATATGATACCGGGGCACCTCCCCCAAGCTTGGCAGTTGCCAAGGGGAGTGCCCATACCCATGTGATTATGTCCTCGGAGGTGGTGAAGTAGGAGTTGTTGATGATGTAGGGTTGTCATCCGTCTTCCAAGGCATAGGCTCTCCATCATAGAAGGATGATCGAGTCTCTGGGATCCTTAAATCTGCAGCCAAACTCATCCTCTTGAATCTATATTCATACTCACAGTTCTGGTTTTGCAGGTCATAGATCTGGGCTTGGAGGTGCTCGATTTTCTCTTGAAGCTTGAAGATGGGCTCCCCAATGACTTTGGCATCCAACTTGTGTTTGTTGGTGAACTCTGTGATCATCATCTGGTTGGCGTTGAGTCCACGCTCCACCATCCCTTGACACTTGAAAACTTGCTGCTCCACGGCTTCGAGCTTTGTCTCCACACTCCCGGTACGACTTGGTCCCTCCACATCGCGGATGTGCAGCACCCCCTCACGCATCTCAATGGTTTGAGGGTGTTGCAGCACCTCCGCGAGATAGCGGTTGATAACCCTCTCGAAAAACTTGTCCTTGGGAGCGCTTGGAGACGCCATGATGCTCTAGATCTGAAACAGAAACATCTCGAAACAAAAACAGAGGATATTTGCGTGATACGGTGGTCAAAACCTTCGGGAGTATATATAATGAATTTTTACCGACCAAAATACGTAACGTGCAAGAAAACGGAGTCCGGGAGGCACACGAGGTGCCCACGAGACAGGGGGGCGCGCCCAGTAGGGGGGGCGCCCTCCACTCTCGTGGGGGCCTCGTGTCCCTTTCGGACTACTTCTTTCTTCCTAAAATTCTTAAATATTCCAAAACTAATAAAAATTGCCATTGAAGTTCTTTTGGAGTTGGTTTACTTACCGTACCACATACCTATTCCTTTTCGGGGTCTGGAACATTCTGGAAAGTGTCCCTTATGTATTCCTCAGGGGTTACGGTCTCAATGATATTAGTTTCAACATTGATAAGATTACCTGAAATATAATGTTTAATTCTTTGACCGTTTGCCACCCTCGGACTCGTGCCTTCGAAGTTGTTGATTTTTATGGCACCAGAACGATAGACCTCCTCGATAACGTAAGGACCTTCCCATTTTGAGAGAAGTTTTCCTGCAAAAAATCTTAAACGAGAGTTGAATAATAACACATAATCTCCTACGTTAAACTCATGCTTTTGTATCCTTTTGTCATGCCAGCGTTTGACTTTTTCTTTGAATAGCTTGGCATTCTCATAGGCTTGAGTTCTCCATTCATCAAGTGAGATAATATCAAACAACCACTTCTCACCGGCAAGTTCGAAGTCATAATTGAGCTCTTTAATAGCCCAATATGCCTTATGTTCAAGTTCAAGAGGTAAATGACACGCTTTTCCATAAACCATTTTATATGGAGACATACCCATAGGATTCTTGTATGCAGTTCTATAGGCCCATAATGCATCATCAAGTTTTTTGGACCAATTCTTTCTAGATCTATTCACAGTCTTTTGCAAAATTAATTTGAGCTCTCCATTGCTCAACTCTACTTGACTACTAGACTGCGGATGATAAGGAGATGCGATTCTATGATTGACATCATACTTAGCAAGCATCTTATGGAAAGCACCATGAATAAAATGTGAACCACCATCAGTCATAAGATATCTAGCGACTCCAAACCTCAGAAAAATGACTTCTTTAAGCATTTTAATAGAAGTGTTATGATCAGCACTACTAGTTGGAATAGCTTCTACCCACTTAGTAACATAATCAACAGCAACTAAAATATGTGTATAACCATTCGAGGCAGGAAAAGGTCCCACATAATCAAAGCCCCAAACATCAAATGGTTCAATAACAAGAGAATATTTCATAGGCATTTCTTGACGTCTACTAATGTTACCTATTCTTTGACATTCATCACAAGATAAGACAAACTTACGAGCATCTTTGGAGAGAGTAGGCCAATAAAAACCAGATTGTAGTACCTTGTGTGCAGTTCTGTCTCCAGCGTGGTGTCCTCCATAGGATTCGGAGTGACACTTGTGTAGGATCTGTTCCTGTTCATGCTCAGGCGCACAACGTCTAATAACACCATCTACTCCTTCTTTATAAAGGTGTGGGTCATCCCAGAAGTAATGTCTTAAATCATAAAAGAACTTTTTCTTTTGCTGGTATGTGAAACTAGGCGGTATAAATTTAGCAACAATGTAACTAGCATAATCAGCATACCAAGGAGCAGTACGAGAAGCATTAATGACCGCTAATTTTCATCAGGAAAGCTATCATCAATAGGCAGTGGGTCATCAAGAACATTCTCTAACCTAGACAAGTTGTCTGCAACGGGGTTCTCAGCTCCCTTTCTATCAATAATATGCAAGTCAAATTCTTGGAGCAAGAGAACCCATCTAATGAGTCTAGGCTTAGCATCTTTCTTTTCCATAAGATATTTAATAGCAGCATGATCAGTGTGAATAGTAACTTTAGAATCAACGATATAAGGTCTGAACTTATCACATGCAAACACAACTGCTAAGAATTCTTTTTCAGTAGTAGGATAATTTCTCTGGGCAGTATCAAGAGTCTTACTAGCATAATGGATAACATTCAATTTCTTATCAACTCTTTGCCCTAGAACAACACCTACAGCTTAATCACTAGCATCGCACATAATTTCAAAAGGTAAATTCCAATCAGGTGGCTGAACAATAGGTGAAGTGATCAAAGCTTTGTTAAGTATTTCAAATGCTTCTACACAATCATCATCAAAGACAAAAGGAATATCTTTTTACAATAAATTAGTCAGAGGCCTAGAGATTTTAGAAAAGTCCTTAATGAACCTCCTATAAAAACCGGCGTGACCAAGGAAACTTCTTATACCTTTTATGTCCTTGGGACATGGCATCTTTTCAATAGCATCAACTTTGGCTTTGTCAACTTCAATACCTCTCTTGGAGATCTTGTGCCCCAAAACAATGCCTTCGTTAACCATAAAGTGACACTTTTCCCAATTCAGGACGAGACTAGTGTCTTCGCATCTCTGCAAAACTCGGTCAAGGTTGCTCAAACAATCATCAAAAGAGGATCCATAAACGGAAAAGTCATCCATGAATACCTCACAAATCTTTTCACAAAAATCAGAGAATATAGCCATCATGCATCTTTGAACGGTAGCAGGTGCATTACATAAACCAAAAGGCATACGTATATAAGCAAAAGTACCAAAAGGGCAAGTGAAAGTAGTTTTAGATTGATCCTTTGCTGACACAGGTATTTGAGAAACCATAATAACCATCTAGAAAGCAGAAATGTGTGTGTTTGGTTAGTCTTTCTAGCATTTGATCAATAAAAGGTAAAGGGTAATGATCTTTCTTAGTAGCTTTATTTAACTTACGGAAATCAATTACCATCCTATAACCTATAATAATTCTTTGCGGGGTCAATTCATCTTTATCATTAGGAACAACGGTAATACCTCCTTTTTTAGGAACACAATGAACATGGCTTACCCATTCACTATCAGCAACGGGATAAATAATACCTGCCTCAAGGAGCTTTAGTATCTCCTTTCTTACCACTTCCTTCATCTTGGGATTTAATCGTCTTTGAGGATCTCTAACTGGTTTGGCATCGTCCTCCATATTAATTTTTTGTTGGCATAACATGGGACTAATGCCCTTAAGATCATCCAGAGTATATCTAATAGCAGCTCGGTACTTCTTCAGAGTTTTCAATAATCTTTCTTCTTCTTGCTCTGAAGATAAGCATACTTAAGATTATCAGGTAATTGTTTGAGTCCAAACACGGGATCACCCTTGGGTGGAGGGGGATCCCCAAGAATGTCAACGGGAAGGTTATGTTTTAGCATAGGTTCCTGTTTAAGGAACACTTCATCTATTTCCCTTCTTTCCTTCATAAACATATCGTTTTCATGGTCTAGCAAATATTGTTCTAACAGATCAGTAGGAGGAACAACAATGGAAGCAAGACCAATAATCTCATCCTTACTAGGTGGTTCCCTATCACGAGGTTGTCTACGAAACATAGAAAAATTAAACTCATGAGACATACCATCTATACCAACTATGACAGTATCTTTTTCACAATCAATCTTAGCACTAGCTGTATTCAAGAAGGGTCTACCAAAAATAATGGGACAAAAATCATCTTGTGGGGAACCAAGAACAAGAAAATCAGCAGGGTATTTGACCTTCTCACACAAAACTTCAACATCTCTAACAATCCCAAAGGGTTTAATGGTATCCCTATTAGCAAGCTTAATAGTAACATCAATGTCTTCTAATTCAATGGGTGCAATGTCATGCATAATTTCTTGATATATGGTATAATGTATTGCACTAGCACTAGCACCCATATCACATAGGCCATGATAACAATGATCTCCTATTTTAACAGAAATAATAGGCATGCCTACGACAATTCTATGTATCTTAGTATCTGGTCTAGCAATATTAGCAGTCTCACCACAGAAATAAATAACATGCCCATCTAAATCCTCATCCAAGAGATCTTTAACCACAACAATACTAGGTTAAACATTAATTTGCTCAGGAGGTGTATAAGTCCTAGTATTACTCTTACGAACAACAGTCGAAGATTTAGCATGATCCTTTATCCTAAGAGGAAAAGGAGGTTTCTCAACATAAGTAGTAGGAACAATAGGATCACTATAGGTGATAGTCTTTTCTTCGACTGTAATAGGTGCAACTACTTTCACTTCAACGGGAGGATTATATTTAAACCACTTCTCTTTAGGGAGATCAATGTGAGTAGCAAAAGATTCACAGAAAGAAGCTACTATCTCAGAGTCAAGTCCATACTTAGCGCTAAATCAACGGAAAGCATCGGTATCCATAAAAGATTTAACACAATCGAACTTAGGTGTCATACCTGACTGCTTACCATTGTCGGAACCCCAATCTTCAGAGTTGCATTTAATGCTTTCCAATAAGTCCCATTTGAAATCAATAGTCTTCAGCATATAAGAGCCAGCACAGGAAGTATCGAGCAGGTTGCGATTATCAAGAGAAAGTCGGGCATAAAAATTCTGAATAATCATTTCTCGGGAGAGCTCATGATTGGGGCATGAATATAACATTGACTTAAGCCTCCCCCAAGCTTGAGCGATGCTTTATCCTTCGTGAGGCCAGAAATTATATATGTAATTATGATCACGATGAACAAGATGCATAGGATAGAACTTCTGGTGAAATTCCAACTTCAATCGCTTATAATTCCAAGATCTCGTATCATCACATAGCCTATACCATGTCAATGCATCTCCCTTCAAAGATAAAGGGAAGACCTTCCTTTTGACAACATCATCGGGAATACCTGCAAGCTTAAATAATCCACAAACCTCATCCACAAAGATAAGGTGTAAATCGGGATGCAATGTTCCATCTCCTGCAAATGGATTAGCTAGCAGTTTCTCTATCATACCCGAAGGAATATCAAAGTAAATATTTTCATAAAGTTCAGTAGGTCGAGGAGCAACTCTTTGCTCTTCTGGTCGGGGTGAAGATACCCCGAACAAGCCCCTCAACGGATTAGTTTCCATAGTGACAAGTAACAGAAAATTTCAGCACACTATATAAATGTTTCCTTACCAAGTTCCACTCACCAAAAGCGCTACACTCCCCGGCAACGGCGCCAGAAAAGAGTCTTGATGACCCACAAGTGTAGGGGATCAATAATAGTCCTTTCGATAAGTAGGAGTGTCAAACCCAACGAGGAGCAGAAGGAAATGATAAGCGATTTTCAGTAAGGTTTTCTCTGCAAGCACTGAAATTGTAGGTGATAGATAGTTTTGTGATAAGATAAATGGTAACGAGTAACAAGTAAATAAATTAAACAAAGTGCAGCAAGGTGGCCCAATCCTTTATGTAGCAAAGGATAATCCTGGACAATTTCTAATAATGAGAAAGGAGCTCCTGAGGACACATGGAAATTATCGTCAAGCTAGTTTTCATCACGTTCATATGATTCATGTTTGGTACTTTGATAATTTGATATGTGGGTGGACCGGTGCTTGGGTACTTCCCTTACTTGGATAAGCATCCCACTTATGATTAACCTCTATTGCAAGCGTCCGCAACTACAAAAAGAAGTATTAAGCTAAACCTAACCACATCATTAAACATATGGATCCAAATTAGCCCCTAACGAAGCAACACATAAACTAGGGTTTAAGCTTCTGTCACTCTAGCAACCCATCATCTACTTATTACTTCCCGATGTCTTCCTGTAGGCCCAAATAATGGTGAAGTGTCATGTAGTCGACATTCACATAACACCACTAGAGGAAAAGACAACATACATCTCATCAAAATATCGAACGAAAACCAAATTCACATGACTACTAATAGCAAGACTTCACCCATGTCCTTAGGAAAAAACGTAACTACTCACAAAGCATATTCATGTTCATAATCAGAGGAGTAATAATATGCATAAAGGATTTGAACATATGATCTTCCACCAAGTAAACCAATTAGCATCAACTACAAGGAGTAATCAACACTACTAGCAACCCACAGGTACCAATTTTTGGTTTTGATACAAGATTGGATACAAGAGATGAGCTAGGGTTTTGAGAGGAGATGGTGCTGGTGAAGACGTTGATGGAGATTGGCCCCCTCTCGATGGGAGGATCGTTGGTGATGACGTTGGTGATGATTTCCCCCTCCCGGAGGGAAGTGTCCCCAGCAGTATAGCTCCGCCAGAGCCCTAGATTGGTTCCGCCAAGGTTCCGCCTCATGGCGGCAGAGTTTCGTCCCGTAAGCTTGCCCATGATTTTTTCCAGGGTAAAAGCTCTGATATAGCAGAGGATGGACACCGGGGGCCCACCGTAACGCCCCGGTTTCGATGCGCCAGGTGCCTTCCAGTGATTCGCCGTCATTGCCATGTCATTTTCTTGCGTGTTGCATTTTATCATGTCATCATGTGCATCTCATTTTGCATACGTGTTCGTCTCATGCATCCGAGCTTTTCCCCGTTGTCCGTTTTGCAATCCGACACTCCTATGTCCTCCGGCGTCCCCCTCTTGTCTATTTTTGTGAGCGGGTGTTAAACATTCTCGGAATGGACCGAGGTTTGCCAAGCGGCCTTGGTACACCACCGGTAGACCGCCTGTCAAGTTTCGTGCCATTTGGAGTCCGTTTGATACTCCAACGGTTAACCGGGGTACCGTGAAATCCTCTTTTGTGTACAGCCCAACACCCCTCCAAAGTGGCCCAATAACCCATCTAAACCCCCTCCATGCTCTCGGACGTTCGATCACAAATCGTGTGGGCGAAAACCGCACCTCTTTTGGACACTCCTAGCTCCCTCTACCTATAAATATGTGCCCCTCCGCGAATTTTCGCGCACACCAAACCCTAGTCTTCTTCCCCTCGCCCCGCCGGACAAATACCCCGTCGCCCGGACATGTCCGCCGCCTTCAGCCACCGCCCGCAGCCACTCTGCCGCCGCCACGTGGCAAGCGCCGCCGCGCGCTGCCGAGGGGCCGTGACCCACGGCCGGCCCTCCCGGCCCCCACTCCGCGCGCCTGCCCCGAGCGCCGGCCC
>NC_041387.1:445472631-445525577 GCF_002162155.2 Triticum dicoccoides | reverse complement strand
GGCAAGTCCGCGCCCCGCCTCGGGAACCGCTCCAGCCGATCCAGATCTGAGATCCGAAGAGGTTGACTTTCTCCCCCCCCCCGACTTTTCTCAAGTCCCCTAGTTCCTGCGTTATGTTGCCATGTTCATTGCAGAATATCTCCTAGCATGCTACTCCGTTTGGCATGCATGATTATATCAAAATGTTCATCATGGGATGCTCTTCATTTCATTACATTGCTCCATGTTTGTTTGAGTCCATCTTGATGCCAAAATCATCGTTGCAAGAGTGCTATATGATGTTAACTGCTGTCTGTTAACAGAACTTGATGATTTGTCTTTTTCATTGCATTTTTTGTGTGCATCCTATGAGATTGATGTCTACATGAGTTTTGAGCTACATCATGCCATCTTTACTGTGGTGCCATCCATGTATTTTTGTGAGTCGTGTAGTGAGTGCATCGAGCTCGTGAAGTAGGGTACTTGATGTTACTGTTTTGCTAGGCTAAATCTGTTATACCATGATGCTATGTAAACCTGCTGCTACAAGTCATGCTATGCATAATCTGGAGATGTTCACTAAGGATGTTTTGTTATACATGTCATGCCCTATCCATTCATGCCCCTGGATGCATTTATAGACTATTGTAGTTGTCAGTCTGTTAACATTAAGTTCAGTTTTGTCATGAGCTTTGCTAGTGATCCATGCACCCTATGACCCTGCTATTCCCATTCTTAGCTTAATAAACATGTATTCTTACTGTTGGTCACCTTTCCATGCCATGTGTTTCTTTGTGGTGAGTTGTACAAGCTCACCAACATGCCTACTTATTGTTGTTCCTGCCATGTATGAATCTGTCACATCATTTGCCATGTTTACATGGGTGCCATCATATTTTATGTGCCCTTTTGGCTCATGGTCAGTAAGGGAATTTTGTTATATGCAATTAGTAGATTCATGCCATGCCTTTGTTTGCCATGATAAGTTTCTGTAACATGTTGTTTGATAGCTCTAAACATTGCAACCTGATATTATTTCTGCCAAGTCTGGAACTGTTATTATTTACAATCTTGCCATGTCCTTTTAATCTTGTTCTCGTGATTTCTGGAGATAGCTCAGTGTTCATGTTTTGTCATGCTTTACCTGTATTTCATGCCCATGCCTTTTGTTCTCACGTTGAGATGCTGTAGCATATTGTTTTGATGCTTGCTAGATGCCTAGTTGCTGTTTTGGACAGCTTGTCCTTTAAACTTGTATAGTGTATGTGTTGAACCGTTGCTCCGTTTTGAGTGTGCTCTATATTAAACTTGCGTGGTTTTGCATGAAGTTTCATATTATCATGTTGCATCCTTGTTTTGAGGTGTTTGCTTGATGTTTGTATGCATTTAGCATCAATGCCTTGTTTAACTTGTTTTGATCATATCTTCTAGGCCGTAGCTCCGAATTAAATGAACTTTATATGTAACTTGACTAGAATCTCGTGTAGATCATCTTGGTGCATCTTAACTTGCTGTTTAACAACTTGAACATAAGGTTTATTCAGTTCTGTACCAATTTCTAAATTTGCATATGAGGACTTACCGGAATTGTTATATGTTGTTTCCGACCTCATTTAAACTTGCTTTGATGTGGGTTCTTGTACGCATCATCTCTTGCCATGAGTACCTTCATCTAGCTTTGTCATGCATCATACCTGGTTGAGCATCATGTCATGTATATGTGTGGTGTGTTTACCATGTTGTGTGCTTCTTCTCGATAGTTCATGTTTCGTTGCGATCGTGAGGATTCGTTCGTCTACGCTTGGTTCGGCTTCATCTGTTCGTCTTCTTCATGGACTCGTTCTTCCTCCTAGCGGGATTTCAGGCAAGATGACCGTCACCTTGGATCTCATTACTATCATTGCTATGTTAGTTGCTTCGTCCTATCGCTATGCTGTGCTATCTATCATTTTCTTTTCAAGCCTCCGAATTTGCCATGTCAGCCCCTAACCTTTTCACCCTTCCTAGCAAACCATTGCTTGGCTATGTTACCGCTTTTGCTCAGCCCCTCTTATAGAGTTGTTAGTTGCGGGTGAAGTTGAAGATTGCTCCATGGTGGACAGGATTATGTTGGGATATCACAATATCTCTTATATTAGTAATGCATCTATATACTTGGTAAAGGGTGGAAGGCTCGGCCTTATGCCTGGTGTTTTGTTCCACTCTTGCCGCCCTAGTTTCCGTCATATCGGTATTATGTTCCTGGATTTTGCGTTCCTTACGCGGTTGGGTGATTTATGGGACCCCCTTGACAGTTCGCTTTGAATAAAACTCCTCCAGCAACGCCCAACCTTGGTTTTACCATTTGCCTCACCACCACCTACTTTTCCCTTGGGAGTAATTAACCCAAGGGTCATCTTTACTTTAGCCCCCCCCCCCGGGCCAGTGCTTCTCTAAGTGTTGGTCCGAACCAGAGCCACTTGCAGCACCACCTCGGGGAAACTTCAGGGCTGGTTTTAGTTGTACGTAGTGTTCATCCGGTGTTGCCCTGAGAACGAGATATGTGCAGCTCCTATCGGGATGTCGGCGCATCGGGCGGTCTTGCTGGACTTGTTTTACCATTGTCGAAATGTCTTGTAAACCGGGATTCCGAGACTGATAGGGTCTTCCTGGGAGAAGGAATATCCTTCGTTGACCATGAGAGCTTGTGATGGGCTAAGTTGGGACACCCCTGCAGGGTATTAACTTTCGAGAGCCGTGCACGCGGTTATGTGGCAGATGGGAATTTGTTAATATCCGGTTGTAGATAACTTGACACCAGATCCAAATTAAAACGCATCAACCGCGTGTGTAGCCATGATGGTCTCTTTTCGGCGGAGTCCGGGAAGTGAACACGGTTTTGGGTTATGTTTGACGTAATTAGGAGTTCAGGATCACCTCTTGATCATTGCTAGCTTCACGACCGTTCCGTTAGCTCTCTTCTCGCTCTCATTTGCGTATGTTAGCCACCATATATGCTTAGTCGCTGCTGCAACCTAACCACTTTACCCCTTCCTTTCCCTTTAAGCTTTGCTAGTCTTAATACCCATGGTAATGGGATTGCTGAGTCCTCGTGGCTCA
Organism: Triticum dicoccoides; assembly: GCF_002162155.2. Taxonomy (NCBI): domain Eukaryota; kingdom Viridiplantae; phylum Streptophyta; class Magnoliopsida; order Poales; family Poaceae; genus Triticum; species Triticum dicoccoides. The sequence goes on along the minus strand of NC_041387.1, from coordinate 445,522,499 downwards.
TAGATTACTACAACAACAGTTGCAGGTACAGGTTATGCGATGATCATGACGCGAGAGCGATGTTTGCTTGTTTTGGAGTTCTTCTTCTGCTTCTTCTTCGATCAGGGGATAGGTTCCAGGTCGGCAGCCTGGGCTAGTAGGGTGGACGTCGTTTGAGTTTATGTTTGTGTTTCATCCATAGTCGGATGATGTTCTTGTGTATGATGATGCTGTATTCGTGTGGCATTGTATGCCTTTTGTATGTATCCCCATCTATTTTGTAATGTTGATGTAATGATATCCACCTTGAAAAAGCATATCAATATGTGGTTCTATCCTTGGTGGGACCTTCGAGTCTCTTTAGGATAGTATCACATATTGGGTGTGACACCCACCAGGGGGTCCAGGAGACAGGGGGTGCGCCCAGTAGGGGGGCACCCCCCACTCTCCTGGATGAGGTGGTGGCCCCCTGGTGTATTTCTTTCACCCAAAAATTCTTATTAATTCCAAAAATATGTTTCGTGGAGTTTCAAGACTTTTGGAGCTGTGTAGAATAGGTTTCTAATGTTTGCTCCTTTTCCAGCCAGAATTCCAGCTGCCGGCATTCCTCCTCTTCATGGTAAACCTTGTAAAATAAGAGAGAATAGCCATAAGTATTGAGATATAATGTGTAATAATAGCCCATAATGCAATAAATATTGATATAAAAGCATGATGCAAAATGGACGTATCACCAGCCACTCTGGGTACCGCACCTCTCTGATGACCCCTGCGACTTGTAGCTTATGGATTTCTTGGACGATGAAGGCCTGCTTCTCGGTGAACTACCGGCGGGCATTCTGCTTCACCGGTCGCACATTTGGCATACCCTTAGATGGTGCTAGATTATCCCCCTCGGGACCCCAGCCAGGTCTTTGGGTTCCAGGCAAACACATCCTTGTTGGCTCGCGGGAAGTTGATTAATGCCTCCTCTTGATCCTGTGGGAGGCCAGCCCCTATGGTGAAGGTGGTGCTGGCCATCCCATCCTCGCAGATCGGCACTTGCTTCGTCTCGGCTCGGTCCTAGGAGAACAACTGCTTCTTCTTGGCAGGCGCTGCCTCCGAGGCCTCTTGATCCTCCTTATTGCCGGGTACCGAGGTCGTGGCTGTCTTGAAGGCAAGCTTGAGGGCCTGAAGCGCGCCTTCGGTGTCTCCTGCCACCATGAGGACACCGTTGCTGCCCGAGATCTTCATGAGGTTGTACACGGGATGGGTCGCAGCCATAAACTGCGCCAAGGCTGGGTATCCAAGAATAGCGTTGTACGGTAGGTTGATCTTGGCGATGTCGAAGTCGACGAGCTCGGTGCGGTAGTTGTTGCGGGTCCCAAAGGTGACAGCGAGGCGGATCTTCGCCAGGGGCCTGGTGGAACTCTCCAACTCCAGAGAAGGGTTTGGAGGGGCGGAGCCGGCTGGGCGGTACATGGAGCAGACCGAACGCCTCCGAGGAGAGCACGTTGAGGCCGGCTCCGCCGTTGATGATGGTCTTGGTGATCGCCATGTGGCAGATGGTGGGGGTGCAGAGCATCGGGAGCACGCCTGCTCCTTCGTGGCAACAGGGTGATCTTCGGGGCCGAAGGCGAGGTCAGCTTGGGGCGCCACCCAGCCCGGGGGAACCCCCGAGCCCGCCTGAGTGTTGCCTGCCTGCCGGTAGAACTGCTTGACGTGGCAGTCGGAAGGTGGCGCTGATATGTCTCCAACGTATCTATAATTTTTGATTGCTCCATGCTATTATATTACCCCTTTTCGATGTTTATGGGCTTTATTTTACATATTTATATCATTTTTGGGACTAACCTACTAACCGGAGGCCCAGCCCATATTGCTGTTTTTTTGCCTATTTCAGTATTTCAAAGAAAAGGAATATCAAACGGAGTCCAAACGGAATGAAACCTTCGGGAGCGTGATTTTTGGAACGAAGCTGATCCAGAGGACTTGGAATGCAAGTCAAGAAGCAATCGAGGCGGCCAGGAGATAGGAGGGTGCGCCCACCCCCTCTGGGCACGCCCCCTGTCTCCTGGGCCCCTCGGGCGGCCACCGACGTACTTCTTCCTCCTATATATACCCACGTACCCTGAAAACATCCAGGGAGCCAACGAAAAAGAATTTCCACCGCCGTAACCTTCGGTATCCGCAAGATCCCATCTTAGAGCCTTCGCCGACGCTCCGCCAGAGGGGGTATCGACCACGGATGGCTTCTACATCAACACCATAGCACCTCCGATGAGTTGTGAGTAGTTTACCACAGACCTTCAGGTCCATAGTTATTAGCTAGATGGCTTCTTCTCTCTTTTTGGATCTCAATACCATGTTCTCCCCCTCTCTTGTGGAGATCAATATGATGTAACTCTTTTTGCGGTGTGTTTGTCGAGATCCCATGAATTGTGGGTTTATGATCAAGTTTATCTATGAGAAATATTTAAATCTCCTCTGAATTCTTTTATGTATGATTGAGTTATCTTTGCAAGTCTCTTTGAATTATCAGTTTGGTTTGGCCTACTAGATTGATCTTTCCTGCCATGGGAGAAGTGCTTAGCTTTGGGTTCAATCTTGTGGTGTCCTTACCAAGTGACAGCAGGGGTTGCAAGGCATGTATTGTATTGTTGCCATCGAGGATAAAAAGATGGGGTTTATATCATATTGCATTAGTTTATCCCTCTACATCATGTCATCTTTCTTAATGCGTTACTCTTTTTTTATGAACTTAATACTCTAGATGCATGCTGGATAGCGGTCGATGTGTTGAGTAATAGTAGTAGATGCAGGCAGGAGTCGGTCTACTTTCCTATATACATGATCATGCCTAGATAATCTCATAATTATTCGCTTTTCTATCAATTGCTCGACAGTAATTTGTTCACCTACCGTAATACTTATGCTATCTTGAGAGAAGCCACTAGTGAAACCTATGGCCCCCGGGTCTATCTTTTATCATATAAGCGTTCAATCTACTTTTATTTGCATCTTTACGTTTTCAATCTATATCATAAAATACCAAAAATATATTTATCTTATCATACTATCTCTATCAGATCTCACTTTCGCAAGTGGCCGTGAAGGGATTGACAACCCCTTTATTGCGTTGGTTGCGAGTTCTTTGTTTGTTTGTGTAGGTGCGTGGGACTTTTGAGGAGCCTCCTATTGGATTGATACCTTGGTTCTCAAAAACCGAGGGAAATACTTACGCTACTATTGTTGTATCACCCTTTCCTCTTCAAGGAAAACCAACGCAAGCTCAAGACGTAGCAAGAAGGATTTCTGGCGCCGTTGCCGCGGAGGTCTTCGCTCAAGTCAAGGCATACCAAGTACCCATCACAAACTCATCTCCCTCGCATTTACATTATTTGCCATTTGCCTCTCGTTTTCCTCTCCCCCACTTCACCCTTACCGTTTTATTTTCCCTCTCTTTCCCAATCTTCTCCTCTCTTTTTCGCTTGCCTTTTTCTGTTTGCTTGTGTGTTGGATTACTTGTCGCCATGGCGCAAGATAATACCAAATTGTGTGATTTCTCCAATACCAATAATAATGATTTCCTTAGTACTCCGATTGCTCCTCTTAATGATGTTGAGTCTTGTGAAATCAATACTGCTTTGCTGAATCTTCTTATGAAAGATAAATTTGCCGGCCTTCCTAGTGAAGATGCCGCTAGTCATCTAAACAACTTTGTTCATTTGTGTGATATGCAAAATAAGAAAGACACGGATAATGATATTGTTAAATTGAAGTTATTTCCGTTTTCACTTAGAGATCGTGCTAAAGTTTGGTTTTCGTCTTTGCCTAAAAATAGTATTGATTCTTGGAACAAGTGCAAAGATGCTTTTATCTCTAAGTATTTTCCTCCCGCTAAGCTCATCACTCTTAGGAACGATATTATGAATTTTAAACAACTTGACCATGAGCATGATGCCCAATCTTGGGAAATAATGAAATTGATGATTCGCAATTGCCCTACTCATGGTTTGAATTTATGGATGATCATACAAAATTATTTTGCCGGTTTGAACTTTGCTTCTAGAAATCTTTTAGATTCGGCCGCGGGAGGCACGTTTATGGGAATCGTGTTAGGAGATGCTACAAAACTTCTTGATAATATTATGGCTAATTATTCTCAATGGCACACTGAAAGATCTTCTAGTAAAAAAGTGCATGCTATAGAAGAAATCAATGTTCTGAGTGGAAAGATGGATGAACTTATGAAGTTGTTTGCTACTAAAAATACTCCTCTTGATCCCAACGATATGCCTTTGTCTACTTTGATTGAGAATAATAATGAATCTATGGATGTGAATTTTGTTGGTAGGAATAGTTTTGGAAACAATGCTTATAGAGGAAACTTTAATTCTAGACCATTCCTTAGTAATTCCTCTAATAACTATGGAAATTCCTACAATAATTCTTATGGTAATTTTAATAAGATTCCCTCTGATTTTGAGAATAGTGTGAAAGAATTTATGATGTCTCAAAAGAATTTTAATGCTTTGCTTGAAGAAAAATTGCTCAAAGTTGATGATTTGGCTAGGAACGTTGATAGAATTTCGCTTGATGTTGATTCTCTTAAACTTAGATCTACTGCTCCTAAGCATGATATCAATGAGTCTCTCAAAGCAATGAGAATTTCCATTCATGAGTGCAAGAAAAGAACCGCTAGATTGGGTGCTAAAAAATATTGCTTTGTAAAGGCGTGTTCTTCTAGTTTAGATGAAAATAATGATGAAGATCTTAAAGTTATTGAAGTGTCTCCTATTAGATCTTTGTTTTGCAATATGAATCTCAATAATAATGGGTTTGGAGATGAGTCAACTTTAGTTAGAAGGCGTCCCAATAATTCAGAGTTTTTAGATCTTGATGCTAAATTTGGTAAAAGTGGGATTGGAGAGGTCATGACTTTAAATAGTATTGAACCCACTATCTCGGAATTCAAGGAATTTGATTATGATAATTCTTGTTTAGAAGGTTGTATTTCCTTGTTGCAATCCGTTATTGATTCTCCTCATGCTTATAGTCAAAATAAAGCTTTTACCAAACATATCGTTGATGCCTTGATGCAATCTTATGATGAAAAACTTAATTTGGAAGTTTATATACCTAGAAAACTTAATGATGAGTGGGAACCTACTATGAAGATTAAAATTAAAAATCATGAGTGTTTTGCTTTGTGTGATTTGGGTGCTAGTGTTTCCACGATTCCGAAAACTTTATGTGATATTCTAGGTTTCCATGATCTTGATGATTGCTCTTTAAATTTGTACCTTGTGGATTCCACCATTAAAAAGCCAATGGGAAGGATCAATGATGTTCTCATTGTCGCAAATAGAAATTTGGTGCCCGTAGATTTTATCGTTCTTGATATAGATTGAAATCTTTCTTGCCCTATTATTCTTGGTAGACCTTTCCTTAGAACGATTGGCGCGATTATTGATATGAAGGAAGGGGATACTAGATTCTAATTTCCATTAAAGAAAGGCATAGAGCACTTTCCAAGAAAGAAATTCAAATTACCTTATGAATCTATCATGCGAGCTACTTATGAATTGAGTGCCAAAGATGGCACTACTTAGATCTATCTTCGCTTTTATACCTAGCTAGGGGCGTTAAACGATAGCGCTAGTTGGGAGGCAACCCAATTTTACTTGTGTTTTTTGTTTTTGTTTATGTTTAGTAATAAATTTTGCATCTACCTTCTGTTTGGATGTGTTTTTATGTTTTAATTAGTAATTATGCCAAGTAGAACCTATAGGGTAACCTATGATGATAGTTAATTTGATTCTGCTGAAAAACAGAAATTTTGGCGCACGACTTTAGTTTCATTAAATCACAGAAAAGAGATTTTGCGTTGATTCTTTTTTATGCTGATCAATAGTAAAATTTTAGAGGACTTCCTATTTTGGTAGGATTTTTAGATTTCCAGAAGTTTGCGTTAGTTACAGATTTCTACAGACTGTTCTGTTTTTGACAGATTCTGCCTTTCGTGTGTTGTTTGCTTATTTTGATTCATCTATGTCTAGTAAAATAGTTTATAAACCATAGAGAATTTGGAATACAGTAGGTTTAACACCAAAATAAATAAGAATGAGTTCATTACAGTACCTTACGTGGTGGTTTTGTTTTCTTTCACTAACGGAGCTTATGAGATTTCCTGTTGAGTTTTGTGTTGTAAAGTTTCAAGTTTTGGGTAAAGATTTGATGGACTATGGAATAAGGAGTGGCAAAAGCCTAAGCTTGGGGATTCCCATGGCACCCCAAGATATTTAAGAATAGCCAAAAGCCTAATCTTGGGGATGCCCCGGGAAGGAATCCCCTCTTTCGTCTTTGTTCATTGGTAACTTTACTTGGAGCTATATTTTTATTCGCCACATGATATGTGTTTTGCTTGGAGTATCGTGTATGATATTAGTCTTTGCTTTCTAGTTTTCCACAATCATCCTTGCTGTACACAACTTTTGGTAGAAACCTCTTGATTTAAATTTATTAGAATATGCTATGTGCTTCACTTATATCTTTTGAGCTAGATAGTTTTTGCTCTAGTGCTTCACTTATATCTTTTAGAGCACAGCGGTGGCTTAATTTTGTAGAAATTGCTAGTCTCTCATGCTTCACTTATATCATTTTGAGAGTCTTTTAGAACATCATGGTATTTTCTTTGGTTATAAAGTTGGTCCTAGAATGGTAGGCATCCAAGTTGGGTATAATAAAAACTATCATAGGAAGTGAATTGGATGCTATGATCAATTTGATACTTGATAATTGTTTTGAGATGTGGAGGTATTGATATTAAAGTCATGCTAGTTGGGTGATTATGAATTTAAAGAATGCTTGTGTTGAAGTTAGCAACTCCCGTAGCATGCACGTATGGTTAAAGTTGTGTAACAAATTTGAAACATGAAGTGTACTTGGATTGTGCATCCTTATGAGTGGCGGTCGGGGACGAGCGATGGTCTTTTCCTACCAATATATCCCTCTAGGGGCATGCACGTAGTGCTTGGTTTTTGATGACTTCTAAATTTTTGCAATAAGTATATGAGTTCTTTTGACTAATGTTGAGTCCATGGATTATACGCACTTTTACCTTTCCATCATTGCTAGCCTCTTCGGTACCGTGCATTGCCCTTTCTCACCTTGAGAGTTGGTGCAAACTTTGCCGGTGCATCCAAACACCGTGATACGATACGCTCTATCAAACATAAGCCTCCCTATATCTTCCTCAAAACAGCCACAATACCTACCTATTATTGCATTTCCATAGCCATTCCGAGATATATTGCCATGCAACTTTCCACTGTTCCGTTTATCATCATGACATACATTACTTTTGTCATATTGCCATTGCATGATCATGTAGTTGACATCGTATTTTTGGCAAAGCCACCATGCATAATTTTTCATACATGTCACTCTTGATTCATTGCATCATCCCGGTACACCATCAGAGGCATTCATATAGAGTCATATCTTGTTCTAGTTTCGAGTTGTAATTCATATGTTGTAATCAATAAAAGTGTGATGATCATCATTATTAGAGCATTGTCCCCAGAAAGAAAAAAAAGAAAAAAAGAAAGGCCAAAAAAAGGCCAAAGAAAAAAACTAAAGAAAGAAGAAAAAAAGGAAAAGAAAAAAAAGAAAAAGAAAAAAGAAAAAAAGAAGAAAATAAATAAAAAGGGGCAATGTTACTATCTCCTTTTCCACACTTGTGCATCAAAATAGCACCATGTTCTTCATATAGCGAGTCTCATTTATTGTGCTTCAAAGTAGCACCATGTCTTCATATAGCGAGTCTCATATGTTGTCATTTTTATATACTAGTGGGAATTTTTCATTATAGAACTTGGCTTGTATATTCCTACGATGGGCTTCCTCAAATGCCCTAGGTCTTCGTGAGCAAGCAAGTTGGATGCACACCCACTAGTTTTCTTTTGTTGAGTTTTCATTCATTTATAGCTCTAGTGCATCCGTTGCATGGCAATCCCTACTCCTCATGTTGACATCAATTGATGGGCATCTCCATAGCCCATTGATTATCCTTGTCAATGTGAGACTTCCTCCTTTTTTGTCTTCTCCACACAATCCCCATGGTCATATTCTATTCCAGCCATAGTGCTATATCCATGGCTCACGCTCATGTATTGCGTGAAAGTTGAAAAAGTTTGAGATTATTTAAGTACAAAAGAATTGCTTGGCTTGTCATCGGGGGTGTAGAATTTGGGAACATTTTTGTGTGATGAAACTGGAGCATAACCTAACTATATGATTTTCTAGTGATGAACTTTCTTTAGCCATGTTATTTTGAGAAGACACGATTACTTTGATTAGTATGCTTGAATTATTACTATTTCTTTTGTCAATATGAACTTTTATTTTGAATCATTTGGATCTGAACATTCATGCCACAATAAAGAAAATTACATTGAGAATTATGCTAGGTAGCATTCCACATCAAAAATTCTGTTTTTATCATTTACCTACTCGAGGACGAGCAGGAATTAAGCTTGGCGATGCTTGATACGTCTCCGACGTATCTATAATTTTTTATTGCTCCATGCTATTATATTACCCCTTTTGGATGTTTATGAGGTTTATTTTACATATTTATATCATTTTTGGGACTAACCTACTAAACGTTGGCCCAGCCTGTATTGCTGTTTTTTGCCTATTTCAGTATTTCAAAGAAAAGGAATATCAAACGGAGTCCAAATGGAATGAAACCTTCGGGAGCGTGATTTTTGGAACGAACCTGATCCAGAGGACTTGGAGTGCAAGTCAAGAAGCAATCGAGGCGGCCACAAGACAGGAGGGCGCGCCCACCCCCTCTGGGCGCGCCCCTGTCTCCTGGGCCCCTCGGGCGGCCACCGACGTCCTTCTTCCTCCTATATATACCCACGTACCCCAAAAACATCCAGGGAGCCAACGAAAAACAATTTCCACCGTCATAACCTTATGTATCTACGAGATCCCATCTTGGAGCCTTCGTCGGCGCTCTGCCGGAGGGGGAATCGACCATGGAGGGCTTCTACATCAACACCATAGCCCCTCCGATGAGTTGTGAGTAGTTTACCACAGACCTTCGGGTCCATAGTTATTAGCTAGATGGCTTCTTCTCTCTTTTTGGATCTCAATACCGTGTTCTCACCCTCTCTTGTGGAGATCTATTTGATGTAACTCTTTTTGCGGTGTGTTTGTCGAGATCTGATGAATTGTGGGTTTATGATCAAATTTATCTATGAGAAATATTTGAATCTCCTCTGAATTCTTTTATGTATGATTGAGTTATCTTTGCAAGTCTCTTTGAATTATCAGTTTGGTTTGGCCTACTAGATTGATCTTTCTTGCCATGGGAGAAGTGCCTAGATTTGGGTTCAATCTTGCGGTGTCCTTACCCAGTGACAGTAGGGGTTGCAAGGCACATATTGTATTGTTGCCATCGAGGATAAAAAGATGGGGTTTATATCATATTGCATGAGTTTATCCCTCTACATCATGTCATCTTTCTTAATGCGTTACTCTGTTCTTATGAACTTAATACTCTAGATGCATGCTGGATAGCGGTCGATGTGTTGAGTAATAGTAGTAGATGCAGGCAGGAGTCGGTCTACTTGTCACGGACGTGATGCCTATATACATGATCATGCCTAGATAATCTCATAATTATTCGCTTTTCTATCAATTGCTCGACAGTAATTTGTTCACCTACCGTAATACTTATGCTATCTTGAGAGAAGCCACTAGTGAAACCTATGGCCCCCGGGTCTATCTTTTATCATATAAGCGTTCAATCTACTTTTATTTGCATCTTTACGTTTTCAATCTATATCATAACATACCAAAAATATATTTATCTTATCATACTATGTCTATCAGATCTCACTTTCCCAAGTGGCCGTGAAGGGATTGACAACCCCTTTATTGCGTTGGTTGTGAGTTCTTTGTTTGTTTGTGTAGGTGCATGGGACTTTTGAGGAGCCTCCTATTGGATTGATACCTTGGTTCTCAAAAACCGAGGGAAATACTTACACTGCTATTGCTGCATCACCCTTTCCTCTTCAAGGAAAACCAACGCAAGCTCAAGATGTAGCAGGCGCCTGCGAGCCGCCCAAGAGAGCTGCGACGACCGGGGCCGCCTACGTCGTGTAGTGGGCGAGGAAGAGGTCGCGCAGCTCCTCCCAGGAGGCTACAAAAGATGCTGGCAGGTTGAGCAACCAAGCGCATGGCACGCCTACGAGGGCCATGGGGAACCAGTTGGCCTTCACCCTGTCGTCTCCACCAGCCGCCCAAACTGCTTCCTCATACGCCTGAAGGAAGGGGGATGGATCTGCCGCGTCATCGTAGCGTGGCGGCATCTCTGGTCGGAACTTGTGCGGCCACTGCACCTGCCGCGGGGAGAGGGCGAAGCAGCGCAGCCCCGGTGCTTCGCGCGTCGACGAAGCCGGCGGAGGAGGGCCCGCCATATAGATCAGCGGCGCGATATGGAGGTCGAGGAAGGGGATTCTGACGCACCCCTACCTGGCGTGCCAAATGTCGGATTTCGGGATCCGGCAACCCGTGAGAGGTTCAATCACTGGGGTGCGTGCGGAGATCTCAACCTGCCCAGCTTGCCTACTCGCGATCCTCCCTAGCCTAGTGCGAAGATCTCACAAAGACACAAAGACACAAAGATTTATACTAGTTCGGGCCACCGTTGTGGTGTAATAGCCTACTCTAGTGTGGTGTGGTGGATTGCCTCGAGGGGCTATGGATGAACTAGTACAAAGGATGAACAAGCCTCAGGAGGTGAGGTGTTCTTGAGCTCGTGTGGTGTCGGTGTCAAAACCGGCGGATCTCGGGTAGGGGGTCCCGAACTGTGCGTCTAAGGCTAATGGTAACAGGAGGTAGGGGACACGATGTTTTACCCAGGTTCGGGCCCTCTCGATGGAGGTAATACCCTACTTCCTGCTTGATTGATCTTGATGATATGAGTATTACAAGAGTTGATCTACCACGAGATCATAGAGGCTAAACCCTAGAAGCTAGCCTTTGATTATGATTGTTGTTGTCCTGTGGACTAAACCCTCCGGTTTATATAGACACCGGAGGGGGCTAGGGTTACACAAAGTCGGTTACAGAGAACGAAATCTACATATCCGAATATCCAAGCTTGCCTTCCACGCAAAAGAGAGTCTCATCCAGACACGGGACGAAGTCTTCAATCTTGTATCTTTATAGTCCAACAGTCCGGCCAAAGTATATAGTCCAGCTGCCCGAGGACCCCTTAATCTAGGACTCCCTCAATAGCTCTTGAACCAGGCTTCAATGACGATGAGTCCGGCGCGCAGATTGTCTTCGACATTGCAAGGTGGGTTCCTTCTCCGAGTACTCCATAGAAGATTTAGGACACAAGGATCATGTCCGGCTCTGCAAAACAAATTCCACATTCCACCGTAGAGAGTATAATATTCCACAAATCTAAACAGCCGACAATGTTTTACAACATCACGCCATGGTCCAATCTTTATTTGAACCATTTTCATAACCAGCCACTACATGCGCTGCGAGGCGGTTTTATTGGCACATCTTGTTGATGCAGAGATCGTGTCCCCCCTTATCACAGGATTCTCATCAATACAGGTGTGGGTAACCCAACCGTGTTTGTTTAATATGACTCCTTGATTTTAGGCAAGTCCCAAACGGTCACGCGGGGGACGCTCGATATTCGTCCTGTTTATAAAGGGGGCCAAGGCCTGTGCTTTTCTTTCCACGCTCGATCCTTCCCCTCCCGCACCTCGAGTTCCAACACCCAAGGCTCAAGCTAAAGCACTTCGGTCCTTCGACCATGTCCGGATCCAATCAAGGCTGGTGGATGGCCTGCTCTGTCACAGAGGAGGACATCCGGAAGCTGAGGGAGGCCAGGTATCTCACCACTGAGATTCCGCACATGCTACCTGCTCAAGGGCAGGCCGTCCCCACTCCCGAACCCAACGAGAGCGTTGTTTTCATCTCCCACTTTCTCCGAGGGCTAGGTTTTAGCGTTGATCCCTTCATAAGAGGGCTCATGTTCTACTACGGACTAGATTTCCACGATCTAGCTCCGGATTTCGTCCTTCACATCTCGTCATTTATCGTCGTGTGTGAAGCCTTCCTCTGCATCACCCCCCACATCGGCCTATGACTCAAGACCTTCAATGTGAGGCCGAGGGTGATCGACGGGCGTCACGCGGAGTGCGGAGGCGCTATAATAAGCAAAGGAGCTGACGCCCCAAGGCCAAAGGGTTCTTTCGTGGAGACTTCTGATTTATGGCAGCGGGAGTGGTTTTACATCACCGCCCCCCGAGGTACAAAGCGGGTGGCCGCTCCAGCGTTCCGCCCGGGCCCTCCACCGCAACTAGCATCATGGGTCAACAAGGGGCTGGACTGGGGGCCGGCCAACGACATGCTGACATTGCAAAGCCGCATCTGAGACCTTCTCAAGAGGGACGTCAGTCTTGTCAAGATAATGCAAGTTATGTTGGTTCGTTGAGTCCTGCCCTGCCAACGTCATCCTCTCCGTATGTGGGAGTTCAACCAGGAAGGACAACAAACCATTCACCAATTCTTCGGCATGATGCTCAAAGAGATGCATGAGTCATTCTTCGGATCACGAATAAAGTGTCCGGACACCATCGAGGATGCGGGTCTCAATTGTAACCATCCGGATACCCAGGTAAATACTTCTATTACCGAACACACCATCCTTTATGTTTATTATAACATCATTCTAAAAAATTGCTCATTGCCAGGACTGGCTGAAGAAGGCGGAGAGGATTAGGTGTCCGACCCCTCTTCCCGAAGGCTCGCCGAATCCTTTATTGACCAGGATGCTTGACCGCGTGCCGTATCAGGTGCCATCAAAAGAAGATGAGGGGAGGAATAGAGAAGCCATAGATGGGCCTCATTTTTTACACATCCAGATTGGAGGAGTAGGAGACTCCACAAAGGAGGATGATCGGGGAGGGGAATCTAAAATCCCTTCTCCTCAAGGTAAGAAAAGGGCTGCCTCTGAAGATTTGGAAACAGAGGTTTCCAAACGAGGGAAGAAACCCTCGCCAGAGGACCCTGTCCCAGAGGGCGCCTTACCGCGCAGCGCCCACAAGGGGGCCAGCCCTTCACCGAGCCTTAAGTGAAAGAGTACGTTGGTAAACATATCTTGTTTTGTCTCTAAGGATAATGACTGAAACATATTTGTTGCAGTCCGGCTCGCAGCCCTTCCCCACAGGGTTCGTCCTCGGGGGATCTTCCTCCGGAGATGATGGAGAGCGAGACGCCTCCCTCTGCCTCCCCGTCACATGGGGCAGACGACCCCGAGGTGTCGTCACGGAGGATTTCTCCTGATCCACCAAGGCCAGAAGTTGACGCTTTGGTTGCCCGGAATCTGGCATGTCCGGCTCCCAGAGAGAGCTTTAGGGGGAGTCCGAGATTGTCCGGCACACAGCCGGACACACTAATGGGCCTTCTGGAGCGACCGGCTATCTTAGAGACACATCATGCCTTAATGGGTACGGTGGTTGAGAGGATTTCGTCCGCGAAAAGCGGTTTGAATGAAGCTTTTACGAGTCTACTGAGAGGCTTTGAGGTACGCAAAAAGTGTATTTTTGATGGTTCCGCACATGCTAAGTGTGCTCTGTATAGATAGTAGCCCATGGGACTCTGGTTGCCATCAACATGGCGGACAGAGGATCATAATCGCTATTAATAATTGCGCTGCTTTATGTGCAGGTAGCTGAGGGTCCGGCGGCCGACTGATCTACTGATTTTGCCGAACTAAAGCGGCAGCTAGACGTGGCCGATGCCGACATCACGCTTGTTAACGAGCGGCTTGACGAGGCCCAGGGTATGTATATTCAGCTTGTCAGCAAATCTTTAAGAGGAGCATGATGCTAGTATCTATAATATGCTGTGACTGCAGATCGAGCTGCTGCTGTGGAGACCCTTCGGGAGGAGCTTGCGCGACCCAAGGAGCAAGCCCGGATAAGTGATGCGGCCGCTCTGAAGGCGGTCGAGGAGTTAAGAGCCGAACAGGCTGCTCATCGCTGGAGCGAAGAAAAGATAGCCCAAATGGCTACCGCACTGGAAGATGCCGCCAACCGCGGTGAGCTCCTTGAAAAGGAAAATCAAGCAAAAGCGGCTGACTTGAAGAAGACCCTGGAGGCAGCCAAGGAAACCCGCTCTGAAATGAGGGGGGTGAGGGAGGAGCTTCATGAAGCCGGAGATATCATGGCTGGAAAGCCCTATCTGTTGCGGATGAAATTCGGAGATCTGAAGTATGCCCCTCTGGATCAGTTGTGGAGTGCGGCAGACGCATATGCGGACCTGGCAAAGAGTGCTGCTGATGCGTCCGAGTTTTACAAAGATCGGAAGGACCATAAGGCTGAGAGGTTATTCTGGTCGTAGTTCAGTGCCCCGACGCGTCCGCTGCCATTGAATGAAAAGATGGCCGCATGGGACGAACTCCACAGGTTGTCCGGGCTTGCTATGAGGTCTGTCGTGGATCATCTTTGGCCACAAGGACCAAGGCCAGACATCTATTTTGGATTGGTGCAACAATTCCTTGGTGTTGTGTCGCATATCGATGGTGTGAAGAGGTCGCCATGCATAGAGGGTGCATGGATGGCTCTTGCCCGTGTTAAAAGATACCAGGCTAGGATGGAAGCCACCGCTATTGCAACCCGGAGTGCGGTGGACGGCCAGGACCCGACCGAGCACTATTTCGAAGAAGTCTTAGAAGGGCCCGTTTAATAGAGGCTCATTGCTCGAAGAGTGCCATGTTCTAATGACATGTATCCCGATTGTAAAGACAATTATTTTGATTATAAAGGCTGTTTTTATACTTTTTCCCGAAAGTATTATAATGCCTCCTGTGCGGCCGTTTATGTGTGTGTGTGTGTGTGTGTGTGTGTGTGTGTGTGTGTGTGTGTGTGTATACATTTGGCCTATTCTCTTACCCTTTTTGAACTGACGTGGTTCACAGTTTGGACTGACGTGTTTTTCAACAAGAACTGATCTTCTTGCGTGCACGAGGACGAAAACAGGGGATGGAACGTGGAGCTTCCGGTCGTTCCCCGGCGCGATGATGCGGGCCATTCGTTGCTAGAGGAGACATGTAAGGGGTTCCGCACGTCCGCGCACTCAGCTGGATGAGTTTTGCAATCTGTAGTCACCGGAGGTGACGGCGTGGGCATTTTGGCGGCGGATGTGATTTTGGGCGTCAGTGTTGACTGTGGTGTTCGTGGGCCTCAATTTACGTCGTGTTTGTCGTTTTTGATGTGAGAATTATCGGTATGTTATAGTTTTTTGAGATTTTTTCATCTGTAATTTATGATTACAAGTTTTTGTGTTCTTGGTCATTTCCCACGCCCGCCATGGAAATCTGTTCTTCTTTTTCTGTTGTTTTACTTTCGAATTGGTGTTGCAGGGAGAGATATAAGGACTGTATGAAAAGATTTGCGTTGTCAATTTTGCTTTTTTGAGTTGTTTCTACCCCGGATTCCCATGTTGTTTTGTCGTTGGCGGAGGTTGTGTATGGCGACTGACTATAAGCTGCGATTTCGGGTAATCTGGTCAAACTGTGTAATTAAGTTGCGTGTTTTTCAGTGTTGTTTTGAATTGGTGCCCGTATGTGTAGTTGGACTGCTGCCGTGTCAAAGTTTTGTTACTGTGTGTTAACATCGGAGCCGCACCGATGGCTCTGCACTTTGATTATAAAGGCCGAGCCCTCTGTCAGTTTCATTCTACGAGCTGCAACCAAAGAAAAGGGAGATGGATGCTGAGCTGGGAGAGGTTACAGAGGAGGAGGGGACGCCATAGATGTGAGGGCTGCAGTAGCGGAGCAGAGGAGGAGGAGGCGCAGGCGCATGCAGATGGCGCGACATGCTGCCGAGGAGGAACTGGAGGCAGAGTTCAACAGACGACTTGCGCGTGAGGTGATGGATACTTGCAACTCCAATGAACTGGAGCTTCTTTTCCCAGAGGGCAGGGGAAGGAACCATATTCAGATCATTAGTTGGGCTAGGGCGAGAGCAGCCACGGCTCCACATCCATCTACAAGGGCAAAATGGCGTCATTTCTTTGATCGTTATGACTGAAGTAGTGAATATTATGTTTTTAAGATTTTTGTTGTGAGGGAGCAGATGTTCGAATGACTAAATGAATTCAACTTTGTTTTTGTTTCTGAATGTGTTGTTTTGTCTGCATATGTTCGACATGTGCACCTTTGAACTGCTTGGTTTTCTGAAGTTGAACTGATTTGCGGTCAAATGTTGGATGGCTTGTGTAATAACTATTTCCTACCAGCTGGCTACCCATCTGACTATTTATTATTTTTATAATCTGCGAGTGTCCCTGACTATAAACGTTATCCATCTATGTGTGGTGTGTGGCCAAGTCTTCCCCCTCCCTTTTATTCATTCTTCCAGAATCAGATCTAGGTTCCTCTCTCTTCTCTTCGTTGCCTTTTTCTCTGTTCCCGTGTGTTCGATGGAGGATTGTTCATGCGGATGCCTGGTAAAGATGGCGCGCATAGCTGACGGGTGTGTGTACGAGTCTGGTTTGGAGCTCACTCAGACTCAGCGGCGTGGGCAACTTTCTTGTTTGCGGTACGGCAACCATGGGTTTCGTACACCCTATGTTTGTCGCCTGACGGATGGTGACTTGAAGGAATCATGGGTATGTGTTTCTATTCGTTTTGTTTTCTACTTTCTTGTTGGTTTCTGTTCGAAACCCATGGACTGGATCTGCAGTTTTGTCTTATGAATAGCCTGTCTATATTTTTTAATTAGGTTTTGTTGGATTTTAATAGCAGGGATTTCTGTGTGTATTTGTTCATTACTTAACAGTATTTAAACCATTTTTTGTATAATCCCTGATCTGTTTATGAATACATGTTTTTACTGTAGGTGTATTGATATGTATATTTTTCAGTTTAGTCAGTTCACATGTCTAGTTAGTTTTGTGTTATTGTTTTGTTTCAATTTTTTTCCATTTTAGTTTGTTATGCAAATCGTTCCTATATCTGTGTAAAAATTCAGTTATGTCACGTGTTCATTTTGTTTTGTACTCCCATGTCCATTTGCAGAAAATGTCATCCAGGATCAGGATTGTTGCTCCTAGTTCCGGCATTCCGAAGATGGAGACTTCAGACAAGAATGGGTATCAGTTGATGGATGTTGCCTACCACATCGACTTTGATGGTTGCATCAACCTAACTACTGGGTGGAAGGAGTTTGCGGCTGAGTCTGGATTTGAGGATGGTGATGTGGTTATGGTTATGTTCTTGAGAGAAGACGACTCTCTGACGTTTAGAATTTATGTGCTGTAGGTTTAAATGTGGCAAATGACGTCGGCTTTGAGATTTGTGTATGGTTGATTATGTTGCAGTATTTTTTCTTTTAAAACATTTGCATGTGAGATGGTTGAATTGTATTGTTTTATCAGAATGGTATGGAACTAGTTATGTAATGTTTTTCCTATTGTTCTGCTCAATTATAAGTGTTTTATTTATACATTCTTTATATTAGTAATGGAACAATTTCTATAGTTGAACTAATGGGCATCCTTTGTTTTGGCTGGTATAGTTTTCATGTTCATAACTAGGAGACGGGTGATATACGCTGATGATTTTTTTAGAACCCCTTTTTGTTATTGAGTTTGCTGAACTTACATTCTGTTAATGATAGTACTGCTCTATTTTAGGCTGTCAATTACCAATCAAATCTGTTTGTTGTATAATATTTTTTTCTTACTTTTTTACATGAATTTTGGAGCACGTTTTTTTCTTTTTTATAGATGAATAATGATAGTTTTGGTATTTTATAAAATAAAAAAAAATTAATCTTCGCTGCACAGTACTTTCTTTTTATTTGTACTTGAACCTTATGAATTGTAGTAGTTGAACTTTTTTGTAAATTTGTTTCTGAAAGTTTTATTTACAGTGTTATATTTTTTTTTACTTCTTACCATTAAGATGTGTTTGAACTTTGTCACAATATTTTTGTTTATTAACTGATTTTTCTTGTGAGTTTTATTTTTTAAATTATTTTCATTTTTTATTTTCTGTCGTGCGTGATCTACTGGATTTTTGTAATGGGGCGAAGTACTTTGTTGGGCCATCGGCCTGGGTCGTTGTATTCGGCCCGGAAAGCTTCTCTCGCGCGGCTGTGCAGCACGGCGTGCGCATGAGCTATGTGTTTAGTCCCACCTCGCTAGTCGAGGGGGCTCTACACTTTTTTATAAGCGCAGCCGACGCTCACCAGTCGAACTCCTCTGAACACTTACCAGAGCGCTTATACACGGCGCTCGCTCTCCCTCTCTTGACTTGTGGGCCCTGGACGGCAGGCCCTGCGGGTGTGCGGATTACTAGGGATTCGCCCACGGGCTCGAGTTCAAGTATCTAGCATTTGTCAGGGCCTGTGCCTGTCCTTGGGCGGTCAATTTTTTTTGTTTTTTTGGATCTAGTACTTGACTACACCAGTAACTTGGACTGGTACTTTTTTGTCCTTGTGCCGTCAATTTTTTTCTTTTTCTTTTTTTTGTTTGTTTGAATATAGTACTGTGCCATGACTTGCCCCCGCACCGAACCATACCGAGGGGCATAGTTGTACTGACACATCTTCCTTGTATGGACTTTGCCCCATTATCTATCTTAGGGGTGTGGGTGCGTGGGGCGGGGGGAAACAAAATAACCGCACTGCGCCTGTCAAACGAGCGCACTGCCGCGTTAGCGCGAGGCCGAGCCGGGGGGGAGGGGGGAGGGACCCCCCCCCTCCCCCATCCCGGCGAGGCCAAGCCAGGAACAAGCCGTAGCAGGCGACGACGCGGCGTGCCGCGGCGTCGCATGCGGAGGCGAGTTCGTAACATGACTTGCCCCATTATCTTATCTTTATTTTTTAGGGGAAAAATATGACCGTTATGAATTATTTTTTCATTTGTACTTGTTTGATAATTTTTTTGTACTGTTTGTGAGTTGTTATTTGTACTTTAGCCGTTTGTTTTCACCATCTATATTAATTTTTTTATTTGTATTTGATTTTTGGTATTATCTTTTGTAACTGGCTAGAGATAGTGGGCTTTGCCACGGTTGTGGGCTTTAGCTGTCCGTTTTCTCCCAGTCATCTTTTATCCCTCCCACTCACCTTTTAACCTCCGATCTTCCCCGTTCCGCTCCTCTCCCGTCCCCAAATCGATTCCATCTTCGTTCCCCTCTTCTTCTCTTCTCGGAGGGGGAGTTGTTACTCCTGTTTCGCCGCGGGAGCGTCGGCCGGAGGGCTCAACCCCAGGGGTGCAGATCCGGGTGTTCTGTTTTGTTCTTTTTGCTCTGCCATTGACTTTGCTTGCATTCTCTTATGTTCAGATTTTCTCTCTATTTCTAATCTCTTGCTCTCTTTGCTGTCCCAGGCTGCACTCGCTAGGGTTCCTTTGCTGTTGAACGAGCGTTTGGCGGCAGTGATACTGGATTGCGTGGCGGATTTTGTGTTTGCTGGTAAGAGTTTTGCTTTTGTATGGCGTGCTTCATTTCTAAAATAGTTCAAATCCCTAATTTTTGTTCATGTGTCTTGCAGATCTGGTTCGGCAGATTTTAGGACTGTAGATGTCAATGGGTACATCATCCAGTCCGGACAAATTGAATGCAGGTGATTTTCGCTGTATTTGGGATGATGTTTTAATAGATCTGGTTTTTATGTTGTACAGTTGTTGCCGTATCGACTTTATAAGTTGTTTGTATTTTGATATGTGTTAATTTTGTCCTGGATTGTATGGCGTGTATGGTTTTGGCAGTTGATGCAACCTGCAGACAGGATGTAGTACTTATCACCATGTGTTTTTTGAACTGCTGTCCTGGCATTTGAATAGGTTGTAGTAGTCAATGAAGAACTAGTATGGTGTTGAAAGAGTTGTGTTTTCTGAAGTTTGTTCTGCAAGTGGTGGGTTCATATTTGTTTTATTCGGTGAACTTGTAGTGTTCACATAGTTGAACTGATTGATTGTTCTTGTACTTTTTTGCTAATTATGATGATTGTTGCAGATGTTGGAGTGTCGGTGCCTCCTGATTCTAACAAATCAGAACGCTTTCAAGATCTTGTGAATGTTATTTTTGAGACACCAAATCCTCTAGAAGAACTTGCGAATGTTGCTGGTGTTTCCCTTATATTTGCTCTATTTTTATCAGCCTTTAATACATATATATGCTTAGTTACATCAGTTGTTCCGTTTTGTTTTGTGTCTGATGCTATGCGCTTTATTTATCTTTGTGCCTGCAATGTTAATTGTGTTTTAATTTTTTATGTGCGTGGTTATGTTATTGGTTTATGTAGTTAATGACAGCCATGGTGTTCCAGAGGACATTGCTGATGTTGTTAAAGATATTAATGATGGAATGTATTCACTTAACGTTGATGATGGTGATGGCAGCTTGCAGTTGTCTGTTACTCAGTCTCAAAGTGTTGACGGCACTGAGCCTGTTACCCAAGATAAGGATGTTCCTATGCAGTTACAGCTCGAGGACGAAAGGATAAGAAAGAATAAGTATGAATTCCAGAAGAGAAAGGAATTGGAACGGCGTCAAAAGGCTGCCTGTGTGCCAGAAAGTGATGTTGATGTTGCTCAAGCTCCTAAATGTGTAGGCGGTGAAGGTGGTGACGCGGGTTTTTCAACTATTCATGTCGGATCTCATGGAAGTGACATGCCTGTGAAGACAAACTTGATGCAAACTCGTTTGACGCAAGTGTTCGATCGTGATGGAGTTAAGGTGAAGAAAGTTGTTTTGAAGAGGAAGATGTCAGATCGAAATCCTGATGGCACATAGAGGCGTAGCCCACGTGTGAAAGCTGGTTCCCAACCTGGTAATAGCAAAGCTGATGCGGATAGTGTTGCTGTGAAAATTGGTCCAAGCAAACTTGGTGGCTCCTCTATTCGTCGGAGTCCACGAGGTTTGACAAATAAGAAGCCTTCTTCGTCTCCTCTTCAAGAGCAATCTTTGTTGAAAGAAATAAGAAGCGTAAAGTTCATCCTACAAAGGTGAACAAAGGTGTGAAGAAGCGTGCTCGTGTCGAAGCTGAAGATGCTACATCTGAAGAAGATGATATTGAAGTTGATTCAGAAGATGAATTTGTAGTGGTATGTGTTTTGTACTTCATGTGACTTGCTAGTTGTACTTACAACGATTTAATTGTGTTTGGGCTGGTATGCTAGCCAAGTGAGTCTGGTCATTGTTTTCCATCTATTTGATTGTGGTACTGATGTTGTTTTAATAGTTGAACTTGTGCAAACTTTTCTTAGTTTTACTTACCTTCATATGCTTGTTTTGTTTCCTATATTCATTGTTTGCAGTGGTATGTGTTTTGTTGTGCATGTGACTTACTAATTGTAATTGTAGTGATTTAATTTGTGTTTGGGCTGGTATGCTGGCCAGGTGAGGCTTGTCATTGTATTCATTAATTGAGGGTGGTACTGATGTTGTTTTAATAGTTGAACTTGTGCAATCTTTTTTTTACTTACATTCGTATGCTTGTTTTGTTTTCTATATTCATTGTTTGCAGTGGTTTGTGTTTTGTACTGCATGTGATTTACTAGTTGTACTTTCAATGATTTAATTGTGTTTCGGTTGGTATTGCGGCCAGGTTAGGCTGATCATTGTTTGGATCAATTGAGGGGTGGTACTGATGTTGTTTTAATAGTTGAACTTTTGCAATATTTTCTTTTTCTTTTTACGTGCATTCATATGCTTTTGTTGTTTTCTATATTCATTTTTTTAAGGTGTGGCTTTTTTGTTTTCATTTACAGCCTGTTAGCGTTATGAGTCCGGTGAAGCCGGTGGGAGGCAATGCCGGAAAAGTTGCCTTGGATGAAGGTGACCAACGGAAATTGAACTTAACTGTGCGATGTTCGTTGAGAGAGGTTGAAGATTGTGCTAAATTGCTCGAGAGTCGGCACGTGGCTAGGGTTCATGCATCTGGTTTTGGTTCTATCTTCAAGTGGAGGGTGAAGTATAACATTTCCCGCCCTCTGATGGGAGTTTTGTACCTGAGGATAGATTGTGATACAATGACTATTGACATGGGTGAGGCTAATAAGAAGCTTCGCATCACTAGCGATGGTATACAGCAATTATTTGGTTTCCCTCGTGGTGGTCGTTCTGCGCCAAGGCCGTCAGAGGACGGATATGATGACCCTCTGATGAAGTTAAGATCGGAGCTTGACATTAGCAGGGACAAAGATACCAAGACAAAGGATTTGAGGAATAAGCTCAAGGTGCTCGTCAAGGATCCTAGCAAAGATGACCTTGCTCTGAAAGTGTTCTTCATTATTGTGTTTATGAAGGTTGTGTTGCCTGGATCTGCCCCGCGTGTTTCCAGAGAGGCAGCAATGTTTGAGGGTCTCGTCTTTGAGGACATGGAAATTATGGATTATTGCCAGCTGATGGTTGATGAGCTTAGAAGGGCTGTTGCCATGTACCAAAGTGGTCATACCATGGGGAAGGCAATCACAAGCTGTGCCATAGGGCCTGTACTAATGTACCTTGACTGCCTTATCCGTGGCAAAACTGCGGAGCCTGACATGCGAGTCCCCCGCATATGTTACATGGATCCTGCCAAGCTTTCTGATCTGGTTGATACAGATTTGATAAAAAAAGGCAATGCAAATCCAAAGACTTGGGTGTTTGGGAAGCTTCCGGTGAGTTTTGTTTGTTTTGTGTCTTGCAGACCTTTTTTTTTAGGTATAGCTATTTTTTGCTGTAGTGGACATGTGTACTGTAGAGTTGTCTGTTTATATTTTGTATGGTTTAGGTATGGTTTTTTAGTACTATTGTTTCGTGTGTTGTTGAACTGAATAACTTTGTTCAACTGGCCTCTTGGTAAATACTAACAAATTGGCAATGACAGTTAAAGTTTTATTACTGGTGTTGATTTTAAATCTGTTAATATCATGATTTATTTTTCCCTATGTGTTGCGTTGATTGATTAACTATTTTTCCCTTTTGTTTGTAGTGGAAAACTCAAGAGGAGGTTGTTTTTTTCCGAGTGTATAAACGGCCAGTCTTGGAGATGCCGTCGTCTCAGGTTCCGAAGTTTTCATCTCTACCCGACGAGTTGAGGGATGGCCGTGGTGTTGAGGGTGCTGGTTATGCCCCCCTGGCCCTAGTAATGCTAGTGCTTCATAGAGGCAGGGTTTTGGTATTGATGTTGTTGTTTCAGCGTTGGAGCGAGCTGAGCATATCTTATGTAATGTGTGTTCTGAGCTGCAAAAGGTCCCAACGACAGTTGAGCGTTTGAGCTATATCAATGGTATCCTTCCTGAAGGTCATCAATTTAACGCTGAGGAAGCTCTTGACTACATTGAGATGGAGAAGATTTTAATCGGTGATATGCACGACGGTGCCGCTAATCTAGTTCAGAGCTCGGTTCGTCTGTTGAACAACATGAAGTGTTTCAGAACTACGCAAAACTCTCGCTGCAAGCCATATGAAGAAAGTGCAAATGTTGTTATCAAGCAGTTTGAGCAGGATGAGGCTGCTGCCACCGACAGCAGGGCTGGTGATGGTACTGAGGCTAATGTTTTTGATCACGAAACGAATGATGTTGGCTTTGAGCGTCCTGATGTTGATGTGAGTCAGTCGTTGGTGTTTGCATTTTTATGTTGTTGTCCTGATGTCAGTGTTGTAGTTGAACTTCCTCATGTTCATCTATTTATTAATAATTTTCTTTCATGCAGATTGATCACGATGAGGCTGCTGGCACCGACAGCAGGGCTGATGATGGTACCGAGGCTAATGTTTCTGATCAATGTACGAACGATGTTGGCTCGCAGCACCCTGTTGTTGATGTGAGTCAGTCCTCATTGTTTGTATGTTTTTACTATGTTGTTCTGCTGTCAGTATTGTAGTTGAACTTCCTTATCTACATATGTTTATTAATTTTTCTTTTCATGCAGGAGAGCAATCATAATGTTGAGGGTTCTGTTGATGGTGGAGTTCATGATCTATCCACTGATAAGTGCAAGGTTATTTTTATTTTTATTGTGTTTATTAATATTTTCTTAAAATTTCATGCGCACGGATGTGTCTTGCTTGTTCATTTTTCTATCCCACACCATTTATTGTTGCTCATAATAGCATTGTTTTTTGTCTCATTACAATTGAATCAGGGTCCTATTGTTGGCGATGAGCCTTGTTTGCCTGTTGGTGATGTCGTTTTGAATGTTAGCAGCAGCAAGTTCGATGATGTTGCTGTGAATGCTTCCAAGGTTTATTTTTCTGTGCACCTATTGGTAGCTTATTTTTTATTGTTAGTTTTTTCATATTATTCACTTTTTCTGAATTTTTATTTTCATTAGATTACTGATGTTGAGCGTGAGGTTGTCCTTAGTGGTGGAGATGATGCTCATGATGTTCCATTGAGTAGTGGGCGCAATGTTGGTACCAAAGTTGCTGATGAGGATGCTGGTGCTGCCAGCATACTTGATGCCAAATCGCCTGGTGTTGGTATTGCTGGGAATGAAAATGTTCCTGTTTGTGAAGATTTGCCGCCGAAGAATTTCCCGCCTGGAGGTCTTGATTACGGTGATGCATTGCAAGATGCTTCTAGCATGGAGGAGGTGCCATCCGAGGATGATGATTTACTTCTGTCAATTTCTTCTGACCCCTTGACGCAGGAGGCACTCTTGTTGTCCCAGGATTTTCTTTCTACAGACCATGAAAGCGCATCAATATTGATGTCCTCTCAAGATGTCCCATCGTCAAACCCTGAAACTGGAGGCATAATGGTCTCATCACAGGAACTACCGTCGTCGTTAAACCCTGATAGTCCAGGTAAGTACTTGTAAATGGGGTGTACTTCTCAATTTTGGCATTTTGGACATGTTCTCTTGTAGTTGTTGAACTTATTATTTTTCATCATTTTCTGCAAGCAGAAAGTGGTAATGTTGTTAAGGTTGATACGTTTTTCTTCGTTGTTACGAGGTTGCGCACGAACTGTACGAAATGGTTAGTTTGGGATTTTGCCTGTACCATTTTTTGTCTCTTTTTCTTTCTCTAGTTTGATTATTGTTGTTGTTGCAGTAGTTTTAATTCATGTAATCTTTTGTGTTTTTCTAGTCACAAGCCGATGTTTCAAAATAAAGAATGTGATGCCAGTGTTGGTTCTATTGCTAAAGCGTTTGTCCCCACTGGCATGCTCAACTCAGACAGTGCTGACGTTGTTTTATATTCTCTACGTCAGAAGTACCAAGACACTGACAAGTTGATAGTTCCTAGATGGGCGACGGTCAGTATTTTACTTTTTTTGTAAATAGGATGATAACTTGTTTTGCCAATTTTCTAACTATTGTTGTTCTTTTTGTACAACAGACCAAGATCCGTGATGGAAATATTGATCGCAATGTGCTAAATTGGTTCACAAGATCAGGTGCTGATGGTTTTGACCAAGTAGGTGAACTTGGACTTTTTGTACTCATTAACTCGAATTGTCATGTTTTCTTTGCAGCTTTGGGATGTGGGGGGAATGAACTTGATCTGTGCTTCTTTTATTAAAGTTGTACTTATTGTTGCAAGGGAATTGAACTGATATGATTGTTCCTCAATTTTGGGCGGTGGATATAATTTCTTTATGATTATGTGATTTTTTGTCTGTACTTATGAATTTCAATTTCCCTCTTTTATTTTATTGTTTGGAGGCTGAATTTTTTGTTTCATTATGATTTGGTAAATTCATTTTTCCTCTGCGATTTTTTCAGCTTCTTTTCCCTACATTTGATCCGCCGTCATTTGTGGCTACCATGAAGCCTAGTGAAGAATCTGGGCATTGGTGCTTGGTTGTTCTGAATTTGAAGTTCCGTCGTTTCGAGTGTCTTGATTCACTCTGTGATGAAACCTGGGGTGATGCAGTTAGATTCTTAAGAAATGTGACAGATAATATAAAGAAGCTTTGGAGGGAGTCCAGTGTAGACATGGCCAAACCGTTCTCACCGGCGCATATTGATGGTTTCTCTTGCGAGTTTGTGCGGGTGCCTCAACAGGAAAACACGTGAGTATCCGTTTTTAATGATTTTTGCTGGTTGTTTTTGTTGCTGGAGGATGTTGTTCCTGTATTTTTTGGATTTTGTATTGTACCATTTTTTGATTTTTCCTTTGTTTACATGCATGATTGTGGATTCTTTATGCTACAAAACTGCAAGACCTATTATTGAGGGAGGATGGTGTAATTGAAATGGTCGATTACAGCCATGAAGACATTTTGGACATCAGGAAGACTTTACTGTATACCTGCGCAACTAGCGATTTGTTTGATGTTGACTTCCAGGGTTTGTTTGGCATCGAACCCTGTACGTGTGCATGGACTTTCGTAATTTTTTTGCAGCTTGTACTTCTCTATTAGTACTGTCATGAAATATGTATTTGAACTTACGCTTTGTGTGGTCTTTTTTTTCAGGTGAGTGGCTGGATCTTGGTGACATTACTACAGGTTCTTTGGTAGCCAGTTCTTGGAGCTCGAGTGCATAGCTATTGATCTTAGCCAGGGGAGTTCTCCCGAAAAGACAAGATCTGGTGTTATGAAGGGGCAGTTGGGAGCTCTGAGAGGTTTTACGGCTACTTGTGCAGATAGCCCTTCTACACCCAAGAATCCCGTTGTGGAATTGATAGACAGCGATGATGATGTGGTTGACAAGATTGCTGGCGTTGGAAGAGTCACGAGGAGCGCTGCTACCAAAGGTTTATCTCCCCTTGCTGGAATAGTGGCTCGTAGAGCTGGTGGTGCTAGGAAAGATCCCGCTTTGGATTCTGGCAATGTTGTAAGCACGAAGCGTGCACCCAGAGCTCCTATAAATTTTGCTCCCCTGTGCAGCAGCTTCACCCTTATAAATTCCGCCACCTGGACAAGGCTTGCAGGTTGTATAATCTGTTGCTTAGTGATGAATGACGTGAGAAGTTTGCCGAGTGAGTATCTCTCATTATTTTTCCTCTTCCTTTTCTTGTGTTGTTTGTAACTACTAGATAAATATGGCATGAACTGTTCCTTTTTATACAACTCGAACTGCTATGAATGCCTTATCTTGCTTCTCCTTCTTTTTTGTTCTTGTGTGTGCTGAAGGAATACATTCTCAATGATACCTCAACCTGATGGAAACGTAACTAACTTCACTGGGAATCGCATCTGGGAAGTTTTTTCACCTGGGCAAATGATGGAGGGTGATGTAATGGACTTCCTCATTAATGATTGGAAGCAAGATCCCGATAGAAATGCTGATTTTGCATCTGGGAAAAGGATATTGCTGAGTCCATATTTCATCACGGTAATCAATCAGATCGGTGTCTTTATGTTGAACAAGATTGTCTATTGTTTTTATGATTTTTAATAATACTTTGCTTGTTGATTCTTTTCCGCTGTCTATTTTCTATTTTGGCTTTTTTGCAGGTTGTGCTTGACTGTTCGTATTACGAGGATGAAAATAAAGTGTTTAATGTGGAGAGTGCAGCGAGAGATTTCAAGAGCTATGTTAAAGCTAATGAAGACTTGCTTAGTGCCGACCTTGTGAGATCTACTAGCTGATTTTTGGTTTTTATTTGTTTGTTATGATGCTGGTTTTTACTTTGAATATTTAACATCTCTTTTTTGGTCATTTGTTTTTAGATCATGATGCCTCTATTCAAGCCTATGGTTTTATCAAAGGATAGGAAAGTGAGACACTATTCCTTATATGTCAGGAATCGGTAACGAAGTAGCGTTGACATCCTTGACTCTTTACCTTATCCGAAGAACCACCGTCCTTCGAAGAACACCTATCACAAAGACTGCGAGAAGATTGTGAGTGACATTTATTATCTGTACTGGATTAATATTTCTGCATCTTTGTTTCTGCTGTTTCTGAGACCTAAAACTGTGTCGGTTGTTTTGTTTTTTTACAGATTTCTAGATTGGTCAAAGTAATGAAGGCTGTGTATGGGAGCTGTTTGCAAGCAAGCAACCCAATTGGGAGCTGTTTGTAAAGAAACCAACGTTTGTCAAGGTTCCACTTCAAGGGAAAAATGAATGTGGCCATTATACTTTGAAGTATGCGGGATGCTATGATGGTGAAAAGATCGTTGAGAACATTCGAAATAATGACGTGGGTTTCTTGTTGAGCTTTTCAATTTATGTTTTTGGCTTATTGTGCATCCTTTTTTTATGTGTCATGATTTTTGATAATTTGTTTTATTGTTTTGCAGCCACGCATTGTTGATTGGAACGCTGAGGATCTGTATAGAGTTGTGTTCAACCGGAATAACCATCTTATGGTGACGAAGCTTCCCAAGGAGGTTCAGGCTTTGGTTCCTAATGCATAGGATAAATGGTCATCATTTGCATAGTGAATTGGATAGTTGTGTGATATATCTCTTGAAAACATTGTAGACTCTATTTTGAAGTGTTTGATGTCTTGTCGAGTACTATGTAATAACTAGTATATTTTGTGTTGTGTTTTAAGTGTGGCATAATGTTTCATCAGGAATTCGTTTTGGTTAAGTTTTTTTTTTGTACTGAAGACTTATATAGTAGTTGAACTGAAAACAATTTTTTTTCAAGTGTATTTTCGCGTTGTTGCTCAGAAAGTGAGATTTATTTTATTTTTATGTGATTCCATCCTAACTTGGACCTTTATAGTTTCTGTACTCTTCTTGTACTTATGATATAGTTCTGTTAGTACTGATTTGTAGTCTCATTCAGCGTAAGGCTTTCAAAATTTTAGTGCCACATTTCTTTTTGAACTTCTTGAACTTTAGTAGTTAAACTTCATAGTAAAAGTTAAAGAGATAGTCCTATTAAGTTCAAAACTATTTCTTTCTCAATGCATTAATTGGTATCATCATAGCACTTACCGAACAAACTTAGTTGTACTGTGATTCCAATTGTGCTAGTACTTTTGATTAATTATTTATTGTTTGTGTTGTTTGATGCTAGTATGTCTTCTATTGTGTTTCTTGTGATTTTTCTCTTTTGTCGAACTTATATCTTTTTGATTAAGTTATTGGCCTTCTTTTTTTTCTAGGCTGTGGTTCTTCTCCAGGCAATGTTTGGTATAATCCTAGAAATTGCTGTATAGACTAAGTTGTACTGAGATTTCAGTTGTATTGCCACTGTTAATTCTTAGTACGTCACTGTTTTAAGGAATGCGAACTGAAGCTTCCCATTCCTTTTAATATATTTGTAGAATGAACGTACCGTGTGTTTAACTGTACCAGAACT
Organism: Triticum dicoccoides; assembly: GCF_002162155.2. Classification (NCBI taxonomy): domain Eukaryota; kingdom Viridiplantae; phylum Streptophyta; class Magnoliopsida; order Poales; family Poaceae; genus Triticum; species Triticum dicoccoides. Next base: position 445,493,274 of record NC_041387.1, on the reverse strand, counting down.
TTTCAGTCCTAGGATGCTAGTGACTAGGAAATACGTACTGGTGTTTCTTTGCTTTTTCTGATGCAGTACTTAGTGAATTTCTAACTACTTTTTACCACGATGCATTTTAGTTCTGAATGTTGTCATCGGCTGAAACTTAGTCTTTTTAGTGTTCGTCTAAAACTAAAAACTGATTTTTTTTAGTGTGATAGTACTTCCGTTCATGTCTAAGATGTACTGAGAGTCGAAGGCTACTATTTGGTTTTGGCCTTTATTTAGTCTGCCACTTTTTTTTGCAAAAATATTCATGTGTTATTTTTTTTCTCGATGACTAGTGCTGCTGCGTGGCAGCCATCAAGTTTCAACTTCATCCTACTTCAACTTCAAATGATGGATGAACAAAACAGGAAGCTAGCAAATTTGTTGGATGACATAAGGAAACGATGTACTTGATAGACATAGGCAAACTTGTTCAAACCCTGACACACATAGCATAAGGTAGGTGGTTCAACATAACAAAAGAAAATTACAAATCTGAAACAACAATACTAAGGGCACGCAGGGCATAAGGTATCTGGTTCAACATAACAAATGCAGACTTTCATGCATCTTCATCCGTGAAGTTGCAGTGGTAGTATGGGTCAGCCTCCTGCTCTTTTGAACTATCCCAACCTGTCACGATGTTGTTGATTGTATTCCATGACTTGTACGTTGCGTACGCATCTATTCCTGCATACGTGATGAGGTTGTCTGGCAGCGGGCTGTTCCCCCACAGTTTGTGGTCTTCCCTGTTCATCTTCTTCTTCATGCCTTCGTAGAATGGGTGGATGACGCCGCCTGCAACATCGGCCAAGGAGTCGTAGTATTTGTCGGTCTTTGGATCTTTCCACATGCGCTGCATGTCGATGAAGTTGTTGGGTTTGATTTCCAAAACAGACTTCTCTAGCATCCGCTTGTCACCTCCAATGCTGAAACCAACAAATGTGTACAATTTCTCCTCCTGCAGGAAGTCTTTGAGGCGCTTGGGCCTGCAAGGGGGGACACACACATTTATATATTAGTCTTCTTTTTTGAGGATTTAATTCTTCTGCTTTTTTTGTTCTACAAGTGATAATCCATGAGGTAGATGCTTATATATTATGAGTCATGCATGAATGTAATTCAGAAACTAGTACACAAAGTCCTGAAATTAAATTCAACTACACCGTGTTATTTCTTCTTTTTTGCTATCTTCTATGCTTTACCAAATGCTTCACCAAATTAGAGAATCATTTTACCAGAGTCAATGATATATGCGCTGCTTGATTCAAGTTTAGTTTTCTTTTTCCTTGAATAAAAGACCTATACCAGTGCTTGATACATCTTTGTGCATTAATTCTATATCAAGTTCAAAAATTAGTTTGAGAAACATGTGCATCAAGATATGGACCTATACCACTTCACCAAAGATCTTTTAATACATAAATTCTATAAACTATACTAGTGCATCAAGATCAGAATCTATGCTAGTTCATGAAGTTCAGAAATTAATTTGGTGCATAAAGTTCAGAATGCTATAAACTTTTTTTCAGATGCTAATCTGTGAAACAATCCACTTCACAGTTTCAGAAATGCATGTAACTTGATAAACATGTAATCGTGCATCCACTTCATAGACTATAGTAGTTCATCTAGTTGGGAAACAATTTTTAATTAAGTTTTTAGTGACTAGTACTGGTACAACAGATGAATGAACAGTAGTATGAGTTACAATGGATGAATGTACTTCAAAAACTAGTAAAGAAAGTTCTGAAATTAAATTAAGTACATCATGTTATTCTTCTTCTTGGATTATACATAGTTTCAGTAAATGTTGTATGTTCTTCATTGGTACTAGTTTAGTCTACTTTTGTTGAAATAGGATAACACAGAACCAGTGCTTCACCAAGTCCTTAGTTTATTTTCTTACGAAAATACATTACATCAAATTTAGAAAATACTTCACTACATCAAGTTCAGAAACATCTTTTTTAATACATCAAGTACATAGACTACTCTATTGTATCAACTTCATAAACTATACCAGTCGATCAACTTCAGAATTTAATCTTCTGCAAGATTTTCCAAATACTAATACCAAGTTCAAAAATACATTTATAGTATATCTACTATAGAAAATGCAGTAGTGCATCCACTTTTCACAAACCACACTAGTACATCTAGTTGGGAAACAAGTGTGATTAAATTTTCAGGATACAGTACTAATAAAACAAATAAACCATATGCAGGGCAAATGAGTAGGATTGCTCACGATTTTGTGGCCGCGGCGATGTGGTACACCAAGCAGAGTTCCTCGACGCACAACTGCAGGACTGCCGCCATCTGTGGAGGTTTTTCGTCGTCGGTGTACTCCACATCAACTCCGATGAAGCTCGGATACAAGCCGCCGCCCTTCCTCCTGAGCCTGCTCATCATCTCGTCGGCCTTGTCTGGTTTGCTGGTGCAGACGATCTCCAGCGTCTCCTTGCCGTGGAGCTCAACCCCTTTGAGCGTTCTGGTGTAGTCGCGCTTCTCGCCGGAGACGTTAATGTCGACAAGGTTGCTCCTCTTGTCCGACGTCTCTGCATGATGACGGTTGGCGGACGGTTCCTCTGCCATGGCCTTCCTCCGGCGACTGTGGGCTTTGTAGAGAGACGCTGGAGGTTTGTGTGCAGTGGAAATGGAAGCGGCAACGGTGGTTTGTGGGAACGAGGGAGAGATGGAAGACAATGGGGTATTTTTGTAGTGCGCCGACGGTGGTGTGTGGGAATCGGTTCATCAGGGGCGTGTGTGTAGTGGTCGTGGGGGGTCGCCATTTGCAGTTCGTCGTGGCAACCGCCAAGTGGGTGGCGCGGGTGGTGGCGTGGAAGAACTAACCGTCTAAGACAAATGTTTTTTACTGGTGCACTGTTTAGTCTTGTCAAGCTGTACTTACGATCTGCTAAATCCCACTTGCACGTCTCTGCGGTGGTGATGATGGCATTTTACTGTGGCACCGATTCGTATAGTCAAGCTGTACTTATGGATCTGTGATGTTTTTCGTGTGGATATTTAAGTATTGTTTTTCTATTGAAGCCTTTATACACTAGTGTATGTCAAAACATTTTTTCAGTGCCCTCGGAGTTGTTGCTCATAAATTGTACTTATTTTATTTTCATCTGTACCAACCTAAGTTAGGCCTTTATAGTTTTTGTATTCTCATATTTAGTGTACTTATGTTTTAGTACTTTGTGAACTAAATTGTAATTTCAAACAATGCATGGGTTTGAAATTTAATGTCAGAGTGGTGCGAGTGGCCTGACTGATCCTGCTATTTTAGTACTGATGTTGTATGTATGTTTGAACTGATTTTTTTTATAACTTAGGTTGGGGGCGGGGATTTGAGATTATTTTACGACCAGATCGTTCGTTGTGGTGTGGACAGATTATATATAAATAATAGATTTAGCAGAATTGATAAATAAATTCTATTTGAACTTTTTGAATTTTATTTGTTCAACTTGTCAGATTTTATATAAATAGGAATTTTAGCATAATTGACAAACATTATATGTTTGAACTTTTAGATTTTTAGTAGTTGAACTTGTCTGTTTTTCTATAAATAAGAATTTTAGCATAGTTGACAAACATTATATGTTTGAACTTTTTGAGCTTTAGTAGTTGAACTTGTCAGTTTTTATATAAATAAGAATTTTAGCATAATTGACAAACATTATATGTTTTGAATTTTTTTAATTTTAGTAGTTGAACTTGAAAGTAATATTTAATTCCGTTTTTTAAATTATGTACATTTAATAGAAAGGCTATTAAGTTTTGTTCTTTTAAGAGGTTCATTGTTTTTGTATCATATTTTTTCCTTTTTTCTTGTAGAGGTTAATTGACAAACATTTTTCTTGTGGTTTATATTTCTTTGTCCCGCTATCGGTGTCAAAACCGGTGGATCTCGGGTAGGGGGTCCCGAACTGTGCGTCTAGGCGGATGGTAACAGGAGACAAGGGACACGATGTTTTAACCAGGTTCGGGCCCTCTTGATGGAGGTAAAACCCTACGTCCTGCTTGATTAATATTGATGATGTGTGTTACAAGAGTGGATCTACCACGAGATCAAGGAGGCTAAACCCTAGAAGCTAGCCTATGGTATGATTGTTGTTCGTCCTATGGACTAAAGCCATCCGGTTTATATAGACACCGGACAGGGCTAGGGTTACACAGAGTCGGTTACAATGGTAGGAGATCTACATATCCATATCGCCAAGCTTGCCTTCCACGCCAAGGAAAGTCTCATCCGGACACGGGGCGAAGTCTTCAATCTTGTATCTTCATAGTCTTGGAGTCCGGCCAATGATGATAGTTCGGCTATCCGGACACCCCCTAGTCCGGAACTCCCTCAGTAGCCCCGGAACCAGGCTTCAATGACGACGAGTCCGGCGTGCATGTTGTCTTCGGCATTGCAAGGCGGGTTCTTCCTCCGAATAATTTATAGAAGATTGTGAACACCAGGATAGTGTACGGCTCTGCAAAATAAATTCCACGTACCACCGTAGAGAGAATAACATTACACAAGTTCAATCTGCTGACGTAATTTGTGGCGTGACGTCACACCACTACCAAGCCTTTACTCAAATTGTTTTTATTGTTCCACCTCAGCGCGTTTAGCGAGGAGGTTTCCTTGGCACGTCTTGTCGAAGCAGAGATCGTGTTCCCCTTATTCCGGGATTCTCATCAATACGGACGTGGGAAACCCAACCGCGCCCGTTCCCACGCCCCCTCCATCGAAGGCGGGTTCCAAACGGTCACGGGCACGGCTCTTGGTATTCTCCCTCTTTATAATGAGACCAAGGCCCGTTCTTTTCCTTCAATCCTCTATCGAATCCGCCCCTCACCCCGAGTTCCAACACCCAGGGCTCCATATTCAGGTACCTTCGATCTTCGACAATGTCCGGCCCCGACCTACGAGGCTGGTGGATGCCCTCCTCCGTCACGGAAGAGGACATGCTAAAGCTAAGAGACACCAGGTACTTAACCTACGAGATTTCGCATAGGCTGCCTGCTCGAGGGCAAGTTATTCCTACTCCCGAGCTTGGCGAGAGCGTCGTGTTCGTGTCTCACCTCCGTCGGGGTTTAGGCTTCCCGACGGATCCCTTCGTGAGGGGGCTCATGTTTTACTATGGGCTGGAATTCCATGACTTGGCTCCGGAGTCCATCCTCCACATCTCATCATTCATTGTCGTCTGCGAAGCCTTCCTCCGCACTACCCCTCACTTCGGCTTGTGGCTCAAAACCTTGAACGTGGAGCCGAAGATGATTCAGGGGCGTCAGGCAGAGTGCGGCGGGGCGGTTATAAGTAAGAGGGCCGATGCTCCATGGCCCGAGGGCTCTTTTCAGGAGGAGCTCGGCTTGTGGCAACAGGAGTGGTTCTATATCACCGCTCCCAGGGGCAGCAGGCAGAGGCTGCCGCCCGTCTTCCGCTCGGGCCCTCCACAGCGGCTGACGTCATGGGTCAACAAGGGGCGTGACTGGGGGCCGTCCAAGGACGTTCCCCTGTTGCAGGACCGGATTTGAGGCCTCCAAGAAAGGGAGATCAATCTGGTCGTAGTGGTACAGGTTATGTTGATCCAGCGCCTACTGCCCTGCAAACGTCGCCCCCTCTGCCTATGGGAATTTAATCCGGAGGGGCCACGAGCTCTTCAACACTTCATGGGCTTGACACCCGTGGAGATGTACAAACTGTTCTTCGGATCGCAAGAGATGCGTCCGGAATTGACCGAGGATGCTGGCCTAAGCTGCAATCGCCCGGATACTCAAGTAAGTAGCCTTGTGTCCGGACACATCATCCATTCATTTACTGTGGATTTGCCTTTTAACCAGCTGTCCCTTGTACAGGAGTGGATAGCGCAAGCAAAACTGATACGGTGTCCGGCCCCCCTCCCCGAGACCACGCAGGATCCTATGTTAATCAAAATGTTAGAGGTTGCACCTTCGGAGGAGGGCGAAGAAGGGCACAGGGGAACTACCACCACAGCCACGGAGGCTTTCAGTAAGGGAGGAATCGAGAGTCCCTCCTTCCAGGGGGAGAAGAGGACCGCTTCCGAAGACCCGGAGGCCAAGGCCTCAAAGCGGGGAAAGAAATCTGTACCGGAAGGTCCTGTGCCAGGAAGAGCCCCGGCCGTACTGTCTCCTCAGAGGAATCAGCCCTCTAGCGAGCCGTAAGTAAAGAGGGGGAATTTTGTAATAGTGGACATCCCCGTTTAATTTCTAAGGGTAACCGAAGTTTTCACCTTGTAGTTCGGATCTCAGCCCATCTCAGCACAGCTCATCTTCAGGAGACCTTCGTCCGGAGATGATGGAGAGCGAAACGCCTCCCTCTGCCGCCCCGTCATGCGGGGCGGGCGACCCTGAGGTGTCGTCACGGAGGGTCTCCCCAAGTCCGGCGGGGCCGGAGAGTTCGGCACCCATTGGAGTACAGCCGGTGGAGCTGCGGGATTTGCTTAAGAGGGCTTCCATCTCAGAAGATCACCGCACATTAATGGGTATGGTGATTGAGAGGATCTCGTCCGCCGAAAGCGGGTTGTGTGAGGCCGTCGGAAGTTTGCTGACGGGATTTGAGGTACGCAAAAAATGACATACCTTTTGACAGTTTTGCACATGAAGTGCGCCTTGTATAGATAGTAGCCCCTGAGACTTGGTATGCTGTCGAAAGCGACAACGTGCCGAGGATCATAATCTCAGTTATAGATTGTCGCCTTTCCTATGCAGGTGGCGGAACGTTCGGTGGCCAGCCGGGCTGATGGATTTGCCGAGCTGAAGAGGCAACTCGACGTTGCGGATGCGGACATCTCGCTGGTCAATAAACGACTCGATGCGTCACAAGGTATGTGGTTGCTCTGCGGTTGCCTAGTAAGGGAGCTGACACCCATTCCTTACAATTTGTATGCCTGATGCAGATAGTGCTGCTGCTGTGGAAGGCCTTCGAGCAGAACTTGCTCGGGCCAAGGAGCAAGCCTGAAAAAGCGAGGCGGCTGCCTCGAAAGCAGCGGAAGAGCTAGAAGCCGAGAAGGCTGCTCACTGCCGAAGCAGGGAGGAGATGGCTGAAATGGCCACGAAATTAAAAGTTGCTACCGACCGCTTGGAGGTTCTTGAAGGAGAACGCCGAGCGGAGCAAGAGGACCTGAAGAAGGCCGACGCCGAAGCCAAGGATGCTCTTAGTGCGATGCGGGCTATGAAGGAGGAACTGCGTCAGGTCAGAGACATTGTGGCTGGAAAGCCCTTTATGCTGCGTAGGAATTTCACGGATCCGAAGTATGCTCAGCTAGGCCGATTGTACGGTGCGGAGGATCCTTATCTGGACTTGGCGGCGAGTGCGGCGGACGCAGTCGTGCACTTTCGAAGCCAGGAGGATCACGAAATGGAAGAGCTTTTCTGGTCTCAATTCCATAGTCCGGAGCGTCCACTTCCGTTGAGTGATCGGCTGGTTGAGTGGGCTGAGCTGAATAGATTGTCCGGACTTTCCATGACGGATGTGGTCGCTCATCTGTGGCCGAAAAGGCCCAAGTCGAAGAGTTATTTTGGCTTGTTGCGGCAATTCCTTGGGGCGGTGTCGCGTATTGGGGCGATGAAGTGGTCGGCATGCATAGAAGGTGCATGGATGGCTCTGGCCCGTGGTAAGACATACTGGGCGGAGATGGATGCCACCGTTGTTGCATCCCGGGGTTCGGACAAAAGCCGATTCCCCACCGAGCACTATTTTGAGGAAGTCCTGCAGGGCGCTCGTTTAATAGAGTCGCAGTGCTCGAAAGATGTTATGTTTGAATGACATGTATGATTTCTGAGATCATGTTTATAATGCAATAACTTTTTATACTTGTGTGTTCAACTATTGAACTATCTCCTGTGCGGCCGTATATGTATGTATAATCTGAAAGATGGCAGTCTTTGGCTTCAGCCCCCACGCACATGGTGCGGGGGTGTTTGCAAAAAGAAAAGTGCTTTTTCACACTTAATCCAACATCTTGGTCCTTTTAAGGAGGTGATAGCATAGAAAACTAGGCAACCGGACTATAATGCTTTATCACTTTCACTTAGCCATAGGAGCTCGAATGTGGGGCTACTATATAGCCCCTGGTGGCACCGCTCTTCCCGAACTCGGGGCGCGTATGTGCCTGACCGGGAAGTGGTCCTTCGTCAAAGCGGAGGAATTCTAAACATTCCAATGGTCGATCGAGTGGTTGACCAGTCTCTCGCTATATCATGACAGTCAGTTTTCGGCTTTCTCTACTGAGGTGCTCGCCCGGCCGAACCGGGGCACAATCGCAGTAGTTCTCCTGGTGCCGCGTTAGCCGATGATGCGGAACGTAAGGCAGCAAAACACAGGAGCCGGGCAAACCCAACATTTGACCAAAGACATGATTCGGATCTGATGCATATAAGGCCTAACTCGAGACGCCGAACACTCCCTGAGGTGTTCGGTCTTTATGATACCGGGCAGAACAATGCCCTAAGCTCCTTGTGTCCAGGTACAGGCGGGAACTTCTGATGCGGCCGATGCCAAAACGCCAGCCTCCTCCTCGGCTATGGTGGGAAACCGGGGGATGTGTATCAACAAGAGACAGTAAGAAAGGTTTATGCAGGGTCTTAATCTGAAAAAGAATCCTTACAACGGGTCCCTGCTGCACGTCTGCGCCCGTGTCTCCGTTGTGCTGTATCCTGGACGGGTGTAACACGTGCTTCATCTGTAAAAGAGAAGGACTTAGTTTCCAAGAAATATCATGCAGAAGTTGTATTAAAATAGAATAAAATGAAGAAAGTTGAGCTTTATTGGCTCTCATCATTTATACATGCGGCCCCTTATAAAGGGGGTATGCGGCTGGGAAGCCCCTTGTGTAGTTACGCCGGACTCGCCTAACCATGTCCGAGGTCTGAATGACCTGTTTTTAGGGGCTTTGACCTGCAAGGTCTGATTAGTGTGTGGCTGTTGAAGCAGTCTCACATTCTTCGTTGTCGAGGAACACTCGGAGTTACTTTTTAATGAAATTATGCCACGTTGACCGGGCATTCTTAAGCGTAAAAAACGCGTAATGTGGTATTGCATTAGGGCCGGTGATAGCTGCGTGCCTCAGTAGTGCTTAAGGGCTACTGTTTGAATGGGGCGATGGAGAGTGAGCTTGCCGCGCTGGAGGTTGTCGGATGAACCGAACACAACCTCTAGTGGTACAGATCCTGTATAATTGGCTTAAAGGCCTGGCGTCACTCCGTTGAAGGAAGTGCTACTATGGCGAATTTTGGTAGGGTCTATCCCCATTATGCGGGCGGTGTCCTGGTATTGCAGGTGCCGCGCTGTCTTTTCGTGTTATCACATGAAGTGAGTTCACTGTTTTGACTTCTAGTGGGAAAGTCTTCTGTTTTCCGGAGTGCTGCTTTTGGGTTTTGTCACTTTCGCTTGGTGTGTTGAGCCCCTTGTGTTCGGCGTTAAGTCGGCCGGACTGTTTGAAGACCCAACAATCTCTGTGGGTATGGTTTGCAGGCTTCCCGGAGGTACCATGTATTTGACATAGTCTATCCAGAATATTGTTTAGGTTGGATAGCTCGTCACTGTTGTCCTTGAGGGGCAGTGTTTTGTTGTTCGGCCGAGAGGTTTTTTATCCGGCGTTGACTGCCGTACTATTCGGGCCATTTTCCTTATTCCGGCGCTGATCTTTTCTACGTCGTGGTTTCCCATTTCCATCCCTAACTTCGGATGTACTCGGGTCGCTGGTACTGCATCTAGCCAGCCAACTGTCTTCCCCTGCGCAAAAGCGGGTCATGAGGCTTGTTAGTGCGGCCATTGTTCTTGGTTTTTCCTGGCCGAGGTGTCTGGCAAGCCATTCGTCTCGGACGTTGTGTTAAAGGCTGCTAAGGCTTCAGCGTCCGGACAGTCGACTATTTGGTTCTTTTTAGTGAGGAACCTGTTCTAGAATTTGCGTGCTGACTCTCCGGGCTGTTGAGTTATGTGACTTAAATCGTCTGCATCCGGAGGGCGGACATAGGTCCCCTGAAAATTTGCTCAAAACGCATCCTCAAGCTCTTCCCAACTTCCGATGGTATTTTCTGGGAGGCTTTTAAGCCAATTCCGAGCAGGCCCTTTGAGCTTGAGGGGTAGGTATTTTATGGCATGGAGATCGTCTCCTCTAGCCATATGTATGTGTAGGATGTAAACCTCAATCCAGACTCCGGGGTCTGTTGTTCCATCATATGCTTCTATATTTACGGGTTTGAATCCCGCTGGAAATCCATGATCCAGTACCTCGTCGGTGAAATATAGTGGGTGTGCGGCGCCCCTGTATTTGGGTGTGCCGTTGTCTTCAAATGCTCGGCGGGTTATGTTGCTTCCTGGAGTCTTCTTTTTTGGCCCATAAATAGATCTGACTGGGTCGTCCTTTTTCCGAGGATCTTTATGCTGATCGTGTGCCAGCTTATGTGCGGCGCCCCTTGTTGCTCTTGGCATGTCATCTGGTCGTCTATCCGTCCAGGCGGCTTCTTTCTTTTTTGACTGCGGGGGCTCTAAGGCCTCCTCGTCAAATTCGGGCAACAGCTTGCGCTTCGGGTAGCTCTTTGTCTGGTGACTAGCGCCATGTTTATCTACGCTATTGAGTACTTTGCTCCATCTCATTCTGAGTGCGTCCTCCGCTGTTTTGAGCTTCCGCTTTTGCTTCTTCAAACTTCTTGCAGTGGCGACGAGCCTTTTATCAAGGTTCATATGCTCTGGTGATGTGAGATCTTCTTCGCCGGGGATGGGTTGCTTGTCCAGTTCATCATGTCCGGCTGGCTGCTTGGTGACGTGTGCGTCGTCCACTTCTTCGCCCTGCTCTAGGGCCGGGTCTGTATGGGTGCCATTTTTATCGAGGCCGGTCTTCGGGCGGCGCTTGCGTCGCCGTTTTGGTTGTTTGTTGGGGGAGTTGTCCTTCGCCACGTCCCGTTTTTCCTGATTGTCGCTTCCTTTTGGTGTATCCACCATGTATACGTCGTGAGTTGGGGTGGCTTTCCCGTGCCCGGTAGGAGCTGGTTCTTGGTCGTCTCCGGCATCCTTGTCCATACCGTCGATGTCTTCGGAGTCGTAGTCTAGCATGTCGGTTAGATCGTCGACAGTGGCTACCAATTGGGTGGTGGGTGGGCATTGAATTTCTTCGTCATTCGCATCCCAACCGTCCTGACCGCAGTCCGGCCAGGGCTCTCCTGATAATGAGAGATACTTTAGCGCACTCAAGATGTCGCCAAAAGGTGAGAGTTGAAAGATGTCCGCTGCGGTGAACTCCATGATCGGTGCCCAATCGGATTCGATCGGAGGGGGCGCGGGAGGTTCGGAGTCCGGCAAGGAGTCCGGTGCCTCGGAGTCACGGGCTTCATGAGGGACAAGGTCATTGTTCGGCTCTATCGCCGTAGAGGTTGAAGCCCCCGAGGCGGTGTCTAGCCATCCGTCCTCGATCTGCGCAGCCTGCTCCGAATTGAAGATCGGAGCGGGTTCGAGTGCGGCCTCCAGGGTACTGTCCGGCTGCAGAGCTAAATCATGCTCGCCGTGACAGTGCGGCACGCTCGGCTGTGGCTCAAATCCATCGAGGATCAAGTCCCCGCGGATGTCAACCGTGAAGTTCAAACTTCCAAATCTGACCTGACGGCCAGGGGCGTAGCTTTTGATCTGCTCCAGACGGCCAAGCGAATTGGCCCGCAGTGCAAAGCCGCCGAATACGAAGATCTGTCCGGGGAGAAAGGTCTCACCCTGGACTGCGTCATTCATGATGGTCGAGGAAGCCATCGAGCCTATCGGTGACGACACAGAGGAACTCTCAATGAAAGCACCAATGTCGGTGTCAAAACCGGCGGATCTCGGGTTGGGGGTCCCGAACTGTGCATCTAGGCGGATGGTAATAGGAGACAAGGGACACAATGTTTTACCCAGGTTCGGGCCCTCTTGATGGAGGTAAAACCCTACGTCCTGCTTGATTAATATTGATGATGTGTGTTACAAGAGTGGATCTACCACGAGATCAAGGAGGCTAAACCCAAGAAGCTAGCCTATGGTATGATTGTTGTTCGTCCTATGGACTAAAGCCATCCAGTTTATATAGACACCGGAGAGGGCTAGGGTTACACAGAGTCGGTTACAATGGTAGGAGATCTACATATCCGTATCGCCAAGCTTGCCTTCCACGCCAAGGAAAGTCCCATCCGGACATGGGATGAAGTCTTCAATCTTGTATCTTCATAGTCTTGGCGTCCGGCCGATGATGATAGTTCGGCTATCCGGACACCCCCTAGTCCGGAACTCCCTCACCCGCCCTCTGGTTTGTATACCTGGGCTTATTTGGTCAGGTGTTTTGTTGACGATGTAGGTTATTGGGCCGTTTTCCGGCCCAGATAGCTCGTCTGAGCGCCTGTGCAGTGCGTCGTGCGCGTGCGCTCTGGGTTTAGTCCCACCTCGCTAGTCGAGGGGGCTCCGGACCTGTTTATAAGCGCAGCTGACGCTCACCAGTCGAACTCCTCTGAACACTTACCTGAGCGCTTATACACGGCGCTCGCTCGCTCTCTTGACCTGTGGGCCCTGGTCGGCGGGTCCTGCGTTGTGCGGATTACTAGGGATTCGCCCATGGGCTCGAGTTCAAGTATCTTGCATTGTCAGGGCCTGCGCCTGACCTTGGGCGGTCAATTTTTTTGTTTCTTTGAATCTAGTACTTGACTCCTCCAGTAACTTGGACTGATACTTTTTGTTCTAGTTCTTGTCAGTTTTGTGTGAGTGTAATCTTTTTTCATTTGAGTTTTTTGCCTTCTTTTTTGTGTTTGTTTTTGTGATTATTCTCAAGTGTCTTCTGGTGTCATTTTCAGAACTATGATACTTGCGTGTAGACTGAGTTGTACTGATAGTGCATTCATAGTAGCGCTTACGGACTGATGCTTCTTTGTACTTTTTATTGTAGTAAGTATGCAATGTCCGATCAAGTGTACTGAGTTGTGCTAACATGGAACAACGTTGTGTGATTAGTTGCATCATAGCTAGTACTTTAGAGCAATGACAACGTTCCATTCAGAAGCTACTTTTCAATTTTGAAATGATGGATTAACAACATACGAAGCTACCAAACCAAACTTATATAATGAGATAAGCAAAACATTGTACTTGATGACATAACTAAACTTGTTCAAACATGACAAGCACGACATAATCATACTGGTTCAACCCAACAAGAGCAAACTTCTAATTTGAAACAACAAGATAAAAGGCAAGCACAAGCGGAAGTAAAACGAAGGCAGGCTCTGATGTATCTTCATCCCTAAAAGGGGCAATAGGGGTGGTCGTAGAAGTTGTTAGCCTCCCGCTCTTTCGCAAATTCCGAACCATCTGTGATGTAGTCGATCATGAACCATGACTTGTACGCGGCGTACGCATCTACTCCTGCGTACTCGATGAGGTTGTTTGGCAGCTCGCTTGTCCCCCACAGTTTGTAGTCTTCCTGCGTGTTGATCTTGTTCTTCATGCCTTTGTAGAATGGGTGGATGACGCTGGCTGCAACATCAGTCAAGGAGTCGTACTCTTTTCCGGTGTATAGAACTCTCCACATGAGCTGAACGTTGATGAACTTGTTGGGGTTGATCTCCATACCGGACAACTTCAGCTTCTCTTTGTCGCTTTCAATGCTGAAACCAGCAAATGTGAACAACTTGTCATGCTGCAGCATGTCGGTCAGGCGCTTGGGCCTGCAAGGGCAGAGACATTTTGAATATTAGCATTACTTTGATGTTTGAATTATCCATTTTTGGTTTGTTTTACAAGTGATGAATCCATGAAGTAGTTGTTTATGTAGGATAAACAATGGATGAATGTACTTCAAAAACTAGTAAAGAAAGTTTTGAAATTAAATTAAGTACATCATGTTATTCTTCTTCTTGGATTATACATAGTTTCAGTCAATGTTGTATGTTCTGCATTGGTACTAGTTTAGTCTACTTTTGTTGGAATAGGATAACACAGAACCAGTGCTTCACCAAGTCCTTAGTTTATTTTCTTACGAAAATAACATTACATCAAATTCAGAAAATACTTCACTACATCAAGTTCAGAAACATCTTTTTTAATACATCAAGTACGTAGACTACTATATTGTATCAACTTCATAAACTACACCAGTTGATCACTTTAGAATTTAATCTTCCGCAAGATTTTCCAAATAGTAATCCAGTGCATCAGGTTCAAAAATACATTTATAGTATATCCACTTTAGAAAATGCAGTAGTGCATCCACTTTTCACAAACCACACTAGTACATCTAGTTGGGAAACAAGTGTGATTAATTTTTCAGGATACAGTACTAATAAAACAGATAAACCATATGCAGGGCAAATGAGTAGGATCGCTCACCATTTTGTGGCTGCGGTGATGTGGTACACCAAGCAGAGTTCATCGACGCACAACTGCAGGACTGCCGCCATCTGGGGAGGTTCATCTTCGTTGGTGTAGTGCACACCAACGCCGACGATCCTACGAAACCTCTCGCCAAGCTTCCTCTAGAGCCTAGAGATCACCTCGTCGGCCTTGTCTGGTTCGCTGGTGCAGACGATCTCTAGCGTCTCCTTGCCGTGGAGCTCAACCCCTTTGAGTGTTCTGGTGTAGTTGCGCTTCTCGTCGGGGACTTTAATGTCGACGAGGTTGCTCCTCTTGTCTGATGTCTCGGCATGATGACGCTTGGCGGACGGTTCCTCCGCCATGGCCTTCCTCCGGCAACTTTGGGCTTTGGAGAGAGACGCGGGAGGTTTGTGTGTAGTGGAAATGGAAGCGGCAATGGTGGTTTGTGGGAACAAGGGAGAGATGGAATACAATGGGGTATTTTTTCAGTGCACCGACGGTGGTGTGTGGGAGGCGGTTCGTCAGGGGCGTGTGTGTAGTGGGTGTTGTGGCGTGGGGTCGCCTTTTGCAGTGCGTCGTGGCAACCGCCCAGTGGGTGGCGTGGGTGGCGGCGTCGAAGAACTAACCGTCCAATTTAAATGGTTTTTACTGTTGAACTGACTAGTCTTGTCAAGCTGTACTTATAACCTGCAAAATTCCACTTGCACGTCTCTGCGGTGGTGATGATGGCATTTTACTGTGGCACCGATTCGAATAGTCAAGCTGTACTTATCAGCTGCTTATCCCACTTGCACATGTCAGCGTCGGTGTTGGTGGAGGTCTGAACTCCTCTACTGTCGTTCTCGGACTGGTGATTGAAGTGTAATTGAACGTACCAATTACCAGCGAGACTATGTGTGGTGCTAATGTTTTTTAAAACAATTTTCGTATTTTTTTAAGGATTGTTTATATCAAGATAACATGTGAGTATTTTTTACAGATAAATTAGATTTTCACCAGTACAAGATGTATTATATTCGCATTTTGCTTGAGGTAATTATTTTTATGTACTGATAGTCTTTCTGAATTGGGACTGGCAGGAGCAGGCATAGCTTTGTTTTTTCAAAATGATTTTTTTCAGTCGTTCACTGGTGTGTTTGTTATTACTATGCCTTTTGTACTGCCGACAGAGAGTTATCAGTACTGATGTAATACAAGAGTTTAAATTTTTCCTTGACATTTTTTTTGCTGAGTTACTGGTTCACAATAGCGTTTTGCGTCAGATATATCAAGATAAGTTTTTTCAATTTTATTTTTGACTGCATTCAAAAGGATTATCAAATGGTTTAAATAATAATGTCACTGCTTCAGCGGGCACAAATCAGAAATTATATCAGCACTGATGTGTACTCTGCCTTGTACTGATGAATGAGAGTTATCAGTACTGAAGTGCTACAAGAGTTTAAAATTTTCCTTGACATATTTTTTCCCTGAGTTATTGGTTCACAGTAGCGTTTTGCGTTGGATATATCCAGATAAGTTTTTTCAAACGTATTTCGTGACTGCATTCAAAATGATTATCAAATGGTTTACATAATAATGTCACTGCTTCAGCGGGCACAAATCAGAAACTAAAAAATAACTTTAGTTCTGATAGAGAAACCGACGATAAAGCTAAATAAGTTTTGGTAACGATGGTGTTTTGTGAAATGCTTCCTCATTGTGTGCTGATGCAACTGAGACGACAAGGTTATTTTTTAGTTGACGCAGCAGGAAAACCACTATGTATTGTTCAGTCTTGAGCTTCTCCTAACTCTCCCCGAATGTTGTGCCTTTCCGGCGCTCTTTCTAGGTTGAGCCTTGGCAGCTTCATCATCAGTTTCAGTTTCCTCGCCCCCGACACTGTCGTCTTCATTGTCTTCGTCTGATTGGCCGTCATTGTCATCAAACTCTTCTTCTTCATCGTCTTCATTTGATTGCTTGGAACTCTGTACGTTGCCCTGTTTATGTTCAGCTCCACTGACCTCCTTGCCCACTTTGCACGTGCGGGCATTATGCCCGTCAGTTCCGCTACACTTGCGGAAAGTGTAGCTGTTACGTGTGTTGTCTCCATTGGTAGAAAGCTAGGTGGCTCCAATCTGCTTGTTCTTGTTGACAGTGGCATCTGTGCGGAGTGGGCATGTGCGGTAGTTATGGTTGCTCACGACGTTGCAGAATCCGCATGCCCTTAACCCGAGGGGTTTGCCGTCCGGGCCAAATTCCACACGCTTGATGGGGTGTGGTGGCTTTTTGGCTGCTGCTTTAGCAGCTTTCGCTGCTTGCATCTTGCTCTTCCTCCCCTTTGTGTTTGAGAATATTGGGGGTTTAATCACCTTTTCCTGCTGCTGCTGGTAGGATGTGCTATTGTCATGTCGTTCGCCTACAGCACCATCGAGCTCATGAGTTTGTCGGTGCTCTTGAGTGTGCACACGGGCAAGCTCTGGGTGTTGCTGCTCATCTTCCTCGTTCTCAAACGGGTCAATAGCTCCCATATGGTTCATCTCGGATAACATTGTAGCAATATCCTGCTCAATGGCTTCATTGTCCGCGACACCTCCATTTTCAGCAGAATGCATGGCGTCGAGTTCTTGTTCAAGTTTGTCCATGATGACTCACGTCCTTGCCATTTGCTCTTGGCTTCTCAAGCTTTTTCTGTGCACCCTCATGTTCAGCGTCAACAGTGAGCTTTCAATGCAGTATTGGGATGCCTTGTTTGACGCTACTGTCCTCAAGTCATTTCTGTCAAATGTTGGCTGGATGTTCGAGCGTTTGGTGTATCTCCTGAGTATGTATTTCTCTGGAACGCTTTCAGCCTTAATTGTCTGCATCATGCACAGGACATGGACGCAGAAAAGACCTGTATTTGTTTTTGGAAGAGGTGCATGTTTTTTGTTATTTCATTCGAACAAAAACTTTGCAAAAAAAGTAGTACAGTATGTAACATCTTTTTTGTAGTCCTTACCTGTGTGGTCCCATAGCCTGCACTCGCACTCATATGTTTCTCCCACGGGGTCTGCAACCACCTGGAACGCGTGTTGAGCCCACACAGAGAGTTTTTGCGGGTGGTTGTAGCGCACTAGGTACTTTGTGGGCTCTTCCGTCTTTGTCACCGTGAAGAGAGTGCTCAGCTTTAGCCTATCTCTGATCTCGCTGTACACAGCTCGTGTGTACAACTTTGCCATCTGGGTGTCAAACCCATAGAAGGTCAACGTATTTTGTTCCTTCTGCAGATGCAAGAATGATGACCAAATTGTTAGTTTTCTCGCAGGAAAAACTTCTAATAAAGTTTTTACTTTAGTGAGCATGTAATTTTTTTACGACAAGTGATAGAGCTATACCCGGTTACCCATTGTCTCCTGGTTCTTTGTCTGCCTCCTGGTTTTGACGCATGAGTTTACCTGGCTGACAAACCGGTGTAGGTTATGTCTCTCATTTACGTAGTTCTTCTTGAGCACATAGTTCATGCTCTCACTTCGCTGTGTCGATGTCATTTTGGCGCAGAAAATTTCTTTGAAGTAGGCTAATATCCATTTATCACGCTCGTTCCACATGCCCACCATTGTGGCATCATCATGGAGGTTGTACTTATCCATGAGTCTTTTCCAGGCATCCTCAAACTCAGTTGGCATGAGGGGCCAGTTGAGAATTGATGTGAATTCATCCTTAAAGTCGTCGTGCAGGAAATACAGGTACGCGAGGTGTTCCCTGTACTTCTTCATAATGTGCCAGCGGCATAGCTTATGTAATGTGTTCTTGAAAACATCTGCGATCGCCAAAGCCATTGCCGGGCACAGGTCTGGTAATGAGAAAATAGACTCAGAGTGGTCAGCAGATGGTTGTGCATATATACCAATAGAACTGACACAACATTTTTATTGTGTTACTTTCCTTTTCTTTTTTGGAAGGGGGGTGGTGGTTTGGGGTGGTTTTAGTGGGTGTACCTGTAAGGGTGCATGTAGGAGCCTTCCTTCTCATGCACCTTAAAAATGTCTCGAACAACGACTTGAATGAATCTGCATCCTCATCTCTTATTAGGGCAAAACCAAAGAATGTAGTCTGTAAGTGGTTGTTAGTTCTGACAAACAACCCAAGTGGCATATGGTACTTGTTGGTCTTATATGTTGTGTCAAACGTTACGCAGTCCCCGAAGTCCTGATACACCCCTCGGCAGCTTGCGTTCGCCCAGAATATGTTCTTAACTCTGTCGGACTCATCGAGTTGCATGTCACAGAAGAATTCCTTGTTTATAGCTTTCATCTCCCTAAAGAAGTTGACAGTCTTTAGGACATCGTCCACATCATCCATCCTTGAATTCTTTGCTTTCCTGCATGTTAAAAGATCATTCAAAAATGCATGTTGAACTGGCGTCAGGTCATGCGTTGCGTGATATGTTTGTACTGACAGAGGAAAAAATACGTAGGCGGTTTATGGGAGGAGAACAAGATTGTACTTACAGGTTAATCAGGTCTTTGGCATTCATTTCGAGGAAGTAGCTACCAGGGTCATCACCGCCCAGAATGCTCATGATTTGCGCGTGCTCAATGCCTTTGAACTGTAGGTACTTGACGTACTCCAAGATTGTTTTGTCAAAGTTTTTGTGGGAGTGCAAGAAGACAAGCATTTCTGCGGTGAGCTGTAGCCTGTGGTTGTGTTCCCAGACTATCTCTTTTACGGCAAATGTTCCATCTTTTTCCTTCTTCAGCCTCATTTTAGCCCCGCAGTTAGTTCTGGCTGTCGTCTTGTTATGATGTCTATTTGCTTTAGACACCTTTGATTCATAAACTCCATGGCACGTGCAATAAACGTAGGCTCTTGTCTTAAACTTGGGGCCTTCCCTGATAGCAAAAACAGCGTGCTTCACATATACGTTGTAGAAGTTCTTACTTTCTTCGAACGTTTCAAACCTCATCTCTAGCCTTGGCAGAACATAAGCTTCAATGTTAGGTGGCTACACACAACAATGATCAAACAAAAATGTTAGATGGGGTGGTCACAACACCATGGTATGGACTATGCTTTGTATTTTTTTTCTATATGGATACTTACATGTGTATAGCTCTGTGCTGCCTCTGGTGTTTGTTGTTCTCCCTGGTTTACGGGCGCCGGTGGTGTCACCCTTGGCACATGCAGCAATGCATCTCTTGGAGGGAGCAACGATGACGAAGATCTCCTTCTCTCGTTGTACGACTGTCTCTCCTCAGATTCATTGTGATGTTGCTCCTGTCTATATGGCTCATATCTTGTACTTTTGAACCTGCTAGAGTGGCCAAAATTTCTGTCTTTTTGCCCTGGTCTTCCCGTCGCAACTGCTTTTGCAGCATGGATGATTGATGTTGACGGAGCGACTGGTGGAAGCGTTCTTGCAACCCATCCCCGGCTTCATGTCCTTGGCTTTTTGCATGCGCTGGGCAAGGAAAACATTTGTTGTTGGTGATATTGTTGGCCTAGTTGCAACCCAGCAGCGGCAAAGCTTGCATTCCCAGACATGGCTGTTTGTTGTATAGAAGGACCTGTCTGTGCTTCTGATGATTGCGGTGTATCTTCAAATCTGCCTGTACTGTTGAAATATCCAGGCGGTATTTCTGGTGTTACCCAACCAGGTGGTGCCCCATATCTGTTTTGCTCATCAAATGCTTGCTGCGTGCGCCGCCTTGCATGCTTCTGTAAACAACATTCAAATTTTTTTGTGATTAATCTGGTTTCGTTTTCAGTCGAACTGATGAACGTTCATGTTCAAAACAAGGATGTACTGATGCTCTTTTCTTTAGCACTATTTTTGTAAACTGGACATTGAACTCATGCATGACTTCTCCTCTATTCTTCTGTAACTTATGCAACTACACTAGAAGTAATCCTAGTTTATGTATCATTGAACTTATTGTGTAACTGTGGCACTCTCTCGTCACTATCTACCTAGACTGACACTGATGTTTAATTTTTTTAACTTGAACTCAAGATAGCATATTAGATGCACTGACAGTAAGCTCGACATCCTAATCGTGCATCAATGCATATACATTACAAGTACTGCTAGCTTATGTATCACTGAACTTATTTGTGTAGCAATTTTATATTTTTTTGGTAACAGTTTTGTTACTCGTTCGAACTGACGCAATTACATGACTTGTACTCTTAGGAATAACAACATACAACTCTTAGCGGTAGCTGAACCTTGTCACTATACCTGGACTGATGCTGATGTTTAATTTTTTTAACTTGAACTGGCGCAATGCATATTAGATGCACTGACAGTAAGCTCG
>NC_041387.1:445471215-445472286 GCF_002162155.2 Triticum dicoccoides | reverse complement strand
TGACGCATATGTTTAAATTTTTTGTTAACTTGAACTGACGCAATGCATATTAGATGCACTGACAGTAAGCTCGACATCCTAATCGTGCATCAATGCATATACATTACAAGTACTGCTAGCTTATGTATCACTGAACTTATTGTGTAGCAATTTTTTTTTGGTAACAGTTTTGTTACTCGTTCGAACTGACGCAATTACATGACTTGTACTCTTAGGAATAACAACATACAACTCTCAGCGGTAGCTGAACCTTGTCACTATACCTGGACTGACGCATATGTTTAATTTTTTTTTAACTTGAACTGGCGCAATGCATATTAGATGCACTGACAGTAACCTCGACATCCTAATCGTGCATCAAGTGGCAGGGGTGTCAATGAACTGATGCTAGCATTTGCAATGTACCATCAGGTTCTTCTTCATAGCAGGACTGACGAACTGATGGAGTGACACAAACGTGGGGAGCAGACATTACCTCCAGTGTACTGTCTTCTTCTTCTACCTCTTGTGGGCGTCTTACTGGCATGTTCTTGTGAGGCGGCACCATTGATGCAACACCTGCTTGTGGTGGACGTCTGGCGAAGAGGTTCGTTGAGGAAGCACCTTGCGGGGATAACTGCCCCGGAGAAGGAGACCCGGTGACGGAGGGAGGCAGGTGGCGGGGATGACGGATCCGACGATGGATCCAGTGATGGAGGGAGGCAGGAGGCGGGGATGATGGCTTCGGTGATGGATCCGGCGACGGAGAGAGGCAGGAGGCGGGGATCACGGCCCTGTCGATGGATCCTGCGGCGGAGCGAGAGAGGAGGCGGGGATCACGACCCCGGTGATGGATCCGGCGACAGAGGGAGGCAGGAGGCGGGGATGACGACCCCGACGATGGATCCGGCGACAGAAGGAAGGAGGAGGCGGCGGCGGATCCATCGCCGGCCAATCACGGCGCCGCGGGCTCCCTCGCTCCGGTTGCCGCCGTCGCTCGCTCGCCCGCGACGGCTGCCTCCGGCGGTAGGAAGCAGGTCGGATTGCGGCTGGGTCGGTCGTGGACGCGTCGCGCCTAATAGGGGGCGAGGG
>NC_041387.1:445442207-445470416 GCF_002162155.2 Triticum dicoccoides | reverse complement strand
CAAACCCCCACAAACCGCCGTGCGCCGGAGCTCCTACCAGCCCCCCACCGCGTCGCCCAGTCAACGGATCCGTGCCCGGCTGCTCACCCGTGTCGTCCCGGTGACTGCCCCCACACCCTCGAGCTCCCTTCGTCCTCACCCCCGAGCAGCAACACGGAGGTTGCCGTGAGGAGCGCCGCATGCAAGTCGCAGTCGCCGGCGGGTAGTGCGGCATCGGCTTGGCGCACTGACCCCCTCCTCCTCTCCTGCCCTTGCCTGCAGATCCGAGCGACACAGCCGTGCAGCTCGCTAGTTCATAGTGTGCGGTTTCGGTGGTGCGGGCAAGCAGTACGCGGCCATGCTTGCCATGGTGAAGTCCGGCGTTGGCGGAAAGTGCAGCTCGCTAGCTCGTGGCATGCGGTTCTGGCGGTGCAGACAAGCAGTATGCGGCCACGCCCGCATCCAAGTGGTGCAGATCAGTGCTCGTGGAAGAAGTCCGCTATGGCCACATCCCGTGCACCTTCCTCTTTTCTCCCCGACCTCTGCCACCTCCTCAAAAACCGGCGCCACCGCACGGGTCAGGGCCGCTGCCGCCGGATTCAAGATGGGGCGCGTCCTTGCGACCCCGCCTTGGGCTCCCAGGACCACCATCTTCTCCTCCCTGCCTTCTCCTGCCGCCCTGGAGCACCAGAACTTTTGGACCTCGGCAATTGCCCGGCGCACCACATCGCCCCCTCCTCCGGTGTCGTATACAGGAGCTATGGGCTGGTGGGTGAGGAGAGATAGGAGGAGGTAGGGAGTCCATGTCCATGGTGGGTGGTGAGATTTCGTGCATTTTTTGTCTACTCCCGCAGGATTCAATGGTTTTGGTGCAAAAATTGTGAATTTTGGTCATTTTTTCTGCAATCCAGTGAATTTTTCATCTCGCTGTACAGACCAGCGGTTCAGTTCGTGGATGCCTTCAGTCCAGCACTGCAGTTTGTGGGCGTGCGGATTCGACCAGAGCAAGCATGCAGATCGCCTGCTGGAAATTTTGAGAATGCATTTTTTATGTGCAGCTCGGCCAGGTTGTGCATGCAGTTTGCTGTTTACTTCATCGGAGTTAATTAATTCAAAAACCGAGGTCCAATGTAACAAATTTTTGCAGCTACGTTGAGCAAAAAATTGTAGAATTTGTCTGTGCAAAACACTTGCAGTTCTTTTGTATCCATCCATGTGCCAAAACAACAAAAGCAATATAAAAAATGTTGCGGTTCTCCGCGGTTCACTTGGGTATATGTCGCGGCTCACTTCCCTCATCTTTGTGGTACTTTCATTTGTGCTCTATGTGAAGTGCAAATTTTTTAGGGAAGCAAAAACAGAGTAATGAGGTTCACTTTGAAGAGTGTTGAGGTTCGCTTGTGCTCTATGTGAAGTGCAAAAATGTTAGGGAAGCAAAAACAGTAATGTGGTTCACTTTTGACAGTGTTATGGTTCACTTTCGCTAAATGTTAAGTGCAAAAAAAATGTTAAAAGAAATAAAAAAATAATGTGGTTCACTTAAACTTATGTCGAGGCTTACTTTTTCTTGGATGTGAACTACACTCGCCTCATATAAAAAAAACAGTAGAAACGTGCATAAAACGCATGCAGTCCTCTCTGTTCGACATTGCAGTGCGGTTTTCTATCTGAAGCAGTGCGGATTTCTCTATGATGCAGTTTACTTGTCGATTTGGGTGTCGCGAAAAACAGAGTGTCCGCATTTTGGTAAATTTGAAATTTCTCTTAAATCGTAAAGAATTAGAGAGAGTGTTCTACATGAAAAAGTTGTGTATCATTGATACCTTTCCACCGGCGTATCGTTTGAATTATTCCGACCAACGGTTTGCAAAAATTTCGTCAAAAACGGCCGCTGCCACTCGACGTCCGCCACACGATTTTTAAAATTAACTTAAAACCGTAAGGAGTCTCAAAAACATTTCAACATATGAAATTTTTGCCTTGTCCATAGATTTCCAACGGCGTATCACACGCCTCGTTTCAACAAACGGTTCAAAAACTGGAGCGAAAACAGTACCGAAAATTTGAAAAAAATTGAAAAACAGAATTCCGCGATTTAGTAAATTTGAAACTGCTCTTAAATCGTAAGGAATTAGAGAAATATTTATATATGAAAAAGATGTGCCTCAATGATATCTATCCAACGGTGTATCGTTTGCTTCGTTCCGACGAGCGGTTTAGAAGAAATCGCGAAAAAACGCTTGCTGCCACTCGTCATGGCCGCACCATTTTTAAAACTGCTCTTAAACCGTGTGGAAGCTCGAAAAGTGTTCAACATGTCGAAGTTGCGCCTAATCCATAGCTTTTCAACGGTATATTACACGCCTCATTACAATAAACGATTAAAAAATTAGAGCGAAAACAGTACCGAAAAAATAACGCGTGCAGTTTTTTCCAACGAGAAGTTCACTCGTGTGAGTACTGCAGCACACTTGGTTCAAAGAACGACGTGCACTTGCATTCAGCGTGCAGTGCGGAAGTGGTGTGCAGAATAGTTATTCTGCTAGTATTAGCAGAATAGACCGTCTGTATATATATATATATATATATATATATATATATATGTATATGTATATGTATATATGTATATGTATATATATATATATATGTATATGTCCTAAAAGTTTGCAGTCGTCGGCTTCAGCCCCCACGGATATAATGCGGAGGTGTTTGAGAAAACATGTAGTCACACTTGATCCAATGTCTTGGTTCATTAAGGAGGTGATAGCGCGGCGAACCAGGCAATCGTACTATATAGCTTTAACACTTTCACTTAGCCATAGGAGTTTAACGGTGGGGCTACTATATAGCCCCTGGTACTTTCGCGTTCAACCGGATATGGTGCGTTTATGTACGTGACCGGGAAACCGGTCCTTCATTAATGCGGAGGAATCGCGAAGATTCCGCTGGGTCATCGAGTGGTTGACGAGTCTCGTGCTATATCATGACAGTCAGTTTTCGGCTTTCTCTACTAAGGTGCTCGTCCAGGTGAACCGAGGCACAATCGCAGTAGTTCTCCCGGTGCCTCCTTAGCCGATAGAACGGAACGTAAGGTAGCAAAACACGGGAGCCGGGAAAACCCAACATTTGACCAAACAAATGATTCGAAGCTGATGCATATAAGGCCAAACTCGCAACGCCGAACACTCCCTAAGGTATTCGGACTTTATAATGTGTACTGGGCTGAATAACGCCCTTAACAATAAGCCCTGAATTTTCCAGGTATGAGTAGTAGTCTGGTGTGACAAATATGCGGAAAACGCTAGTATCCCTCCCGGTTGTATAAAGTTTCCGGAGGGGAAGAAGCAACAAGAGATGTTGAAAAGGTTTATGCAGGGTCTTAATCTAAAAAGAAACCTTTGTGCGGGGCCCTGCTGCACGTCTGCGCCTTTATCTCTGTTGTGCCATATCCTGGAAGGGTGTAGCACGATGATCATTTGTAAAAGAAAAAACCATGGTGAAAGACTTCGTGTGAGGTGTTTGTTAATCTGAATGAACCATGAAAATGCAATATGCTATTGTATTGATAGGGTCGAGCCAAACTATGGGCTCTTTTTGCAAGCAGCCCCTAGCATCTTTTATGCGGAAATCCCAACTGGGCTGTTACATTAGGTGGAGCGCCGGACTCGTCTAACAGTGTCCATTGTCTTGACGACCGATCATTAGGTGGAGGGACCGCTCAGTGTTCATCTGCTAGAGCCGCCAGATATTCTTCTGCGCGTAAGGAACGCCCTGTGTTTCCGCTAACTGTTATGACGCCGCTTGGACCGGGCATCTTAAGTTTGAGGTAGGTGTAATGCGGTACTGCATTAAAACGGGCGAAGGCCATTCGTCCGAGTAGTACGTGATAGCCACTCCGGAATGGAGCGATGTCGAAGGTTAATTCCTCGCTTCTGAAGTTGTCGGGGGAACCGAATACAACCTCTAGTACTAGAGAGCCCGTAAAGTGGGCCTCAACGCCTGGTATTACTCCTTTAAAGGTAGTGTTACTTAGGCTGATCCTTGAAGGGTCTATCCCCATTTTGCGGACAGTGTCCTGATATATCAGGTGTAGACTACTGCCGCCGTCCATGAGGACTCGTGTGAGATGGTATCCGTCAATTATTAGGTCGAGCGCCAAGGCAGCCGATCCTCCGTGTGGGACACTAGTCAGATGGTCCCTGCGATCGAAGGTGATCGGGCAGGCCGACCAGGGATTAAATTTGGGGGCGACGAGCTCAACAGGGTATACGTCTTTGAGTGCGCGTTTGCGCGTTCTTTTGGAATGTGAGTTACATAAATCATATTCACTGTTCTGACTTATGGTGAGAATTTTTTCTGTCCTCCAGTGTTCGACTGACGAGGCTCATCCTCGTCTTCACTTGGTGTCTCCCTCCCCTTTTGTTCGGCATTCAGTTTGCTGGCCTGCTTGAAGACCCAACACTCTCTGTGGGTGTGGTTTGCAGGTTGGACGGTCCATCTCTGCTGCCTTTAAATGGCTTTTTCCGCTGACCGGGTCGAGAGCCCCTGAATCCGGCGTTGACCGTCGTGTTCTCTAGGCTGCCATCATTATTTCTACGCTTGTTTTTGTTATGTCGCGGCTTCCCGTTGCCATCCCTGACCTCGGATGTGCTTGGGTCGCTGGTGCTGCTACGGGCCAGCCAGCTGTCCTCGCCCGCACAAAAGCGGGTCATAAGGCTTGTTAAGGCTGCCATTGTCCTCGGCTTTTCTTGGCCGAGGTGTCTGGCAAGCCATTTGTCTCAGATACTGTGTTTGAAAGCCGCTAAGGCTTCGACGTCCGGGCAATCGACTATTTGATTCTTCTTAGTAAGAAATATGTTCTAGAGCTTTCGGGCTGACTCTCCGGGCTGTTGAATTATGTGACTTAGGTCGTCTGCATCCGGAGGCTAGACATAGGTCCCTTGAAAATTGGCCCTGAAAGCATCCTCGAGCTCTTCCCAACTTCGAATTGAGTTTTTAGGAAGGCTTTTCAACCAGTGCCGAGCTGGTCCCTTTAATTTGAGGGGTAGATATTTAATGGCGTGGAGATCACCTCCGCGAACCATGTGGATATGAAGGATAAAGTCATCGATCCAGACCCTAGGGTCTGTAGTTCCGTCGTATGCCTCTATATTCACGGGTTTAAATCCTTCCGAAAATTCATGATCCAGCACCTCATCGGTGAAGCACGGGGGGTGTGCGGCACCCCTGTATTTGGTCGTGTCGTGGCATGTTGTCGACAGTTGTTGTGTTCGGTTTTGATTCCTAGCTGGTGTTCGATCAATGTGATCGTTTCGACAACTCTGATCCTGTGCCGGAGCACGCTTCCTAGATCCGTAGATGGATCTGGCCATACCGGACTTTTTGTCCAGGAGCTCACATAAATCGTGTGCTGACTTGTGTGCGGCATCATTAGCCGTCTTGCCACGGCCACGGGGCGGTTGGTCTGGCTAATCGGTCATTTTTGGCTGAATGGGCTCTATGGCCTCGTCGTCGAATTCGGGCAGCAGCTTGCGCTTTGGATAGCTCTTTGTGTGGCGATCGTCGCCGTATTTTTCTTCTGTGCCGAGCACTTTATTCCACCTGCGGTTGAGCGTATCCTGCGCGGCCTTAAGCCTTTGCTTCTGCTTCTTTAGGCTCCACGCGGTGGCGATAAGCCTTCTGTGGAGGTTCTCTTGTTCCAAGAGTTTTTCTGGGATGCTGAGTGCATCATCGTCCCGGCTGTTCTCCTCTCCGGAGACAGATTGTTGAATTTTACCCTCGGGATCGACGTTATCTGACGTCGGCTCCGGACTGTTTTCACCATCGCCTGGCTCACCCTGCTCCATCGCTGGGTCCATGGGGTCGTCGTTTCCTTTGGAATTAACCGGGGTATTCTTATTTCTTGCGCTATTGTCGCTGTTTTTACTGTGGCAGGATTTAGAGCGGCGTCTACGGAGCCGCTTTGGGGGCTTGGGGATTACCCTTCGTTGTATCATCACCATCGCCTTCTTTTGGTGTGTCCACCATGTATATATCGTATGATGAGGTGGCAGTCCAGCGCCCAGTGGGCGGTGGTTCCTATTCTTCTCCTGCATCGTCGTAAATACCATCGATGTCTTCGGAGTCGAAATCGAGCGTGTCGGTTTAGTCATCGACAGTGGCTATGAAGTGGGTGGTGGGTGGGGAACGAATTTCTTCATCGTCCGCTTCCCACTCGGGCTGAACATAGTTTGGCTAGGAATCTCTTGACAAGGAAAGAGACCTTAATGAGTTCAGCACATCAGCTAAGGGCGAGTGCTAAAAGATATCTGCGACAGTGAACTCCATGACTGGTGCCCAATCGGATTCGACAGGCACGGACGCACGCAGTTCAGATCCTGTAGCCGGAGACGAGTCCGAGGGTCCGATGACACCACTCTCACAGGAGGTGGGATCAGTGTTCGGCTCCGACGCCGATGAGTGTGCGGCCTCCGTGGCAGGGTCCATCCACCCGTCCTCGGAGGGCACGATCTGCTCCGGATTGACTCCCGATGCAAACGAAGGTGCGATCTCCTTAATACTGTCCGACGGCGGATCAAAGTCATGTCCGTCGTGACTGTTCGGCGCACCTGTCATGGGCTCGAATCCGTCAAAGATCAAGTCTCCGTGGATGTCGGTAGTATAGTTTAAGCTTCCAAACCTGACCTGATGGCCAGGGGCGTAGCTATCGATCTGCTCCAGTTGGCCAAGCGAGTTGGCCCACAGTACGAAGCCGCCGAATACGAAGATCTATCTGAGAAGGAAAACCTCCCCCTGGACCGCATCGTTGAAGATGATAGAGGGAGCCATCAAGCCTTACAGTGATGGCACAGTGGAACTCTCAATGAAAGCACCAATGTCGGTGTCAAAACCGGCGGATCTCGGGTAGGGGGTCCTGAACTGTGCGTCTAAAGCTAATGGTAATAGGAGGCATGGGACACGATGTTTTACCCAGGTTCGGGCCCTCTCGATGGAGGTAATACCTTACTTCCTGCTTGATTGATCTTGATGATATGAGTATTACAAGAGTTGATCTACCACGAGATTGTAGAGGCTAAACCCTAAAAGCTAGCCTATGATTATGATTGTTGTTGTCCTACGGACTAAACCCTCCGGTTTATATAGACACCGGAGGGGGCTAGGGTTACATAGAGTCGGTTACAGAGAAGGAAATCTACATATCCGAATATCCAAGCTCGCCTTCCATGCAAAGGAGAGTCCCATCCGGACACGGGACGAAGTCTTCAATCTTGTATCTTCATAGTCCAATAGTCCGGCCA
Source organism: Triticum dicoccoides (assembly GCF_002162155.2). Taxonomy (NCBI): domain Eukaryota; kingdom Viridiplantae; phylum Streptophyta; class Magnoliopsida; order Poales; family Poaceae; genus Triticum; species Triticum dicoccoides. Next base: position 445,463,139 of record NC_041387.1, on the reverse strand, counting down.
AAGTATATGGTCCGGCTATCCGAGGACCCCTTAATCTAGGACTCCCTCATGTGGTGCTCTCCTTGATCTGGTTTTCAGTCCTCCTCTATGGTGGTGGCTAAGTCCTATATATAGTTGCCTTGGTCCTCCTCCCAAATATGAGCGGGAAGGGATTCCACAACGGCGGGATTTGAAAGGGGACAAGTAGTACAGCCTATCCTAACAAAAGTAGTCTTCGCCTGCAAAATGCCTCTGGTCGTGACACTGCGGTGGGCTCGGCGATGATCTCTGTCCTGCCGTCCTGGAAGTCTTGGTCTTGTAGCACCAAAATGGAAACCTTTAGCTGATTCCTCGGGGCTCCTTGCCTGTGGCCTGCCTCCCTTGCACCAAAGAGGAAACTTGCACTCTGTGCCCGCCTGGCGCCCGCCTGCTGCCCGCTTGGCCTTGATCGTCATGGCTCACATCAGCTGAGCCTCATCAGGTAGCTGCATAGATCTCTCCGCCCCTCAGGAGCCCTCCTGAGGAGGCCAACTCCTTCAGGGGTCTTGAGGGCCCTACCAGGCCGTCGATGGAGCCATAGGGTGGGCCGTAGGCAGGCAGGACTGGATACCCCCAAGTCCAGGACGCCGACAACAATGGATTGGCAAAAGTAACATTGGCCCGAGCCGGATCTCCGGATCGCTGGACCATCGTCTCTGCTGCCAATGTCGACTGAGGCACCTGACCCTCGGCCATCCTCCCGCTTGAGGCCCTGCCCCTCCTTCTCGTCTCTTTCAGAGGCACTTCTTCCTTAGCACCCCGAAGCTCAATGACATCTCGTGGGGCTGCTACACAAGGCAACCATAAGGGTACAATCGACAGATAATCCAGTCGACAAAAACATAATTAAGATGGCAAGAGCGTACCAGCTTTGGAAGTAGCCGCGTCATCAGCCTCCTCATCACCCGTGGCCTTGTCGATATCCATGGAGGTCGCAGAAGTTGCAGCACTGAAAAGTTCCTAATCCATTCGGTCAGAGGAGAAGTACGAATCGGTAGGAAAAAACGCAGAAAGATAGAACACTCATGTAGAAGCAACATGAACGTCCATCTTAATCTTGGGCAAGGTCTTCCGAGACTTCGAAGGGGCGACCTTGGGCTTCTTGGCGACCTTCTCTGTCGGCTCCGGAGTTGAAGTCCAAGTGCACTTATGAGCTTGCGTACTCGGGGCCATAGTCTTGCCACGCCCGCCCGCTGGATCATGGAGCTTCTTGGATTGACGCTCTGTGCGAGGTGGTGAGCCGACTTCCTCTTCGTTGTCTGACTCGTCACTCTCTTCCTCATCGTCATCGTCTGGGGATTGCCACTCACCGCTTCCTTCGGTGCTATCCACTCCCTCCGGGTCTTGCTCCTGGGCTTGTTTACCATTAGGCATTGAGTACATCTCAGTATAAACCTACAAAACAAGAAGTCAATCAAACATCAGTCGGATTCAGAAACAATTGCAAGACAGATTGAAGTACACTCGATAGCAAGGATCAGACCTTGTCCGGCTGGTTGTCAGTGTCGAATGGGTCGACTCTCCTGGCTCCCCTAGGGTTATCCTTGTTCCCGGTAATGCCCTTCAGCCACTGGGTCAAAGTCTCATCCGTAACCTCCTCTGGGTGAACCCGAGCGGTGTGATTGGCACCCGAGTACATCCACATCAAGTGGTCACGAGCTTGGAGCGTCTGGATACGTCGACTGAGAAACACCTCCAACAAGTCCATGCCAGTTACACACTAATGGACCAACTGGACTACCCTCTCGACCAACATGTCTGTCTCTACTTTCTCCATTGCGGTCACGGTCAGTGAAGAAAGCTGTTGGGCACGATCTAGAGAGAAAGGAGGAAGACCGATCGACTGACCAGGGGTCGCAATATCCTGGCAGTAGAACCAAGTCAACTGCCAGCCCCTGACCGACTCGGGAAGTGTCATGGTAGGGAAAGTGCTCATCTTCCTCATCTGCATCCCTAGGCCCTCGCACATCTAGATCACGTGCGTCTTCTCGTCACTCGAATTCGCCTTCTTCACGGTCTGGGAGCGGATCATGAAAATGTGTTTGAAGAGACCCAGTGCAGTCAGCAACCCAAGAAGTTCTCGCACATGGACACGAACGCAGCGAGATAGGTGATGGTGTTGGGAGAAGTGGTGAAGCTGAGCACCAAAAAAGTTCAAGAATCCCCGGAAAAAAGGATGTGGAGGAAGAGAGAAGCCACGGTCGACATGGGTAGCAAGAAGGACACACTCACCCGACTGCGGCTGAGGCTCTGTCTCCCCCTCCGGCAACCTCGTGGCCCCGACAACGATCAAACCAGAGGCGACCAGCTCTTCCAGATCCTCTTGCCGGAGCGAAGATCGGATCCAATTGCCCTGGATCCAGCCCGGCGGCAGCGCAGACCTCGACGATGACCCCCGATTCGTCTTCTTGCCTTTCACCATCCCCGTCGCCTTTTTCGCGTGCTCCAGCACCGCCGTCTTGTCCTTTAGCATGGTGGCGGGCTATACACTGGCGGGGCGGTGGCGTCAAGGGCGAAGGAAGATGCGGTGGAGAAGCAGAGAAGGAAGAAGGGGAATGAGGGCGCACAGTGCAGACGCCTCGGCCCCGACGCCTTTGAAGGACCCACTTCCTAGTGGCTGTCACATGGGCCCGAGCAATCCTGTCAAATCCCACAATAGTCGCACGCCAGGTACGTGGCGAAAAAGGTGGCACAGAAATTGAGGCGCCCTTGTCTATCCGTCCCGCTTACTATGGCGCGCTCCGCCTCGCGCTCTTCCCCAAATTTTTAAATCCCGTGTGATCTGGGATCCATAGTAACCAATCACTCCGAAGATCTACCATTGAAGCAACACTCGACGAATGCTAGCATAAGTCCACTCGACAATTTCTGAATCGATCAAGGCAACTGAAATGAAGCCGAAGTTTCAGCATAGGCCTTCAATCTAGCATGGATACTTACGAAGCACAAGAGTCAAGGCAGGACCAACTTCAACCTTCTTGCCACTCAGACCTCAATCCATTTGGGGGCTAATGACGATGCCATAGACCTAGGGTAGGTTCATAGGCCTGACCTATACGCCCCACCCAGGTCACTACCCTAGAAGCAAAGACATTCCAAGTACAACAGAGAGTATCAACTAAAGTCATCAAGTGCAATCCACTCGACCAGTCATCTGACTCGGATACCCCCCCTCTTAATTTCACTCGACCAAGATGAAGCCTTTCAACAATACAAGAAACCACTTGGAGTACAGAAGACCAGGAGTCACTCAGGATGGCAACGGTCAGGCGTTCACTCTGTAGTCTTAAAGGTCATTAAATACGTGTTATAGCTGGCGTTATCAGTAACGCCCTATCTTAATGTACATTGAACCCCTGTAACGGAGGTGGGCTGGGGTCCTGGCGCACTCTATATAATCCACCCCCCTCCTCTGGGACAAGGGTTCGCACCCTTTGTAACACACATCCATATTCCAGTCGACCGCCTTAGGGCACCGAGACGTAGGGCTTTTACCTCCTCCGAGAGGGGCCTGAACTCGTAAACTCGTGTGTACAACCTCGCCGTAGCTAGGGCCTCGCCTCCTCATACGTACCCCCTATTCTTATTGTCAAACTTAGTACCACGACAATTACCTCGGATAGAACTCCAAGAATATCGAGGAGAACATTGTATTGAAGACCAAAGAGAGAGAAGAAGCCATCTAGCTACTAGGTATGGACCCATAGGTCTATGGTGAACTACTCTCGCATCATCAGAAGGGCAGTAAGGGTGATGTAGAAGATCTATGTGATCTATTACCCCGCTAGCAGAGTACCGAAAAATTCCTCCAGATGGGATCGCAGAAGAACAGAGACTTACAACAACTAGAAATATATTTTGGGTGGCTCTCTATTGGTTTCCCAATATTTGAGAATTTATAGAGGTGGAATTAAGCCTAACAGGGCCACGAGGGGCCCACAAGGCATCTGGGCATGGCCACCCCCATGGGCACACCCTATTGCCTTGCCGTCCCATTGTTTGCATTCTGGTCTCCTCCCGAAGCTTCTAGGGTCTCTCTTGTCCATAAAAATCGTCAAAAAATTATGTAGCATTTGGACTCTGTTTGGTACCGATTTACTATAAAACCAATAATAGGCAAAGAACAGCAGCTGGCACTAGGCACTAGCTTAATAGGTTTGTCTGAGAAAATGATATAAAGTAGCATATAATTGCATATGAAACATCCAAGATTGATACTATAATAGCATGGAACAATCAAAAATTATAGATACGTTGGAGACATATCACACTTGCACACACGAAAGCAAATACTTGCACCCAACGCGAGAGGGTTGTCAATCCCCTTGGTCATTACTTGCAAGGATTAAATCTGGTAGTGGTAGCTAGATAAATTGCAAAATAAAATAAAAATCGTAGGAGGGATATTTTGGTTTTTTATATATGATTAAGGTAGACCCGGGGGCCATTGTTTTCACTAGAGGCTTCTCTCTCGAACACATGGCATACGGTGGGTGAACAGATTACTGTTGGGGAATTGATAGAAAAGCGCATAGTTATGACGATATTCAAGGCAATGATCATGTACATAGGCATCACGTCCAAGACAAGTAGACCGACTCCTGCCTGCATCTACTACTATTACTCCACCCATCGACCGCTATCCAGCATGCTTCTAGGGTATTAAGTTAATAAAAATAAAGTAACGCCTTAAGCAAGATGACATGATGTAGACAAAGTAAATTAAACTAATATGAATAAATCCCATCATTTTATCCTTAATGGCAACAATACAATGTCACACCCTAGCTAATTCATGCATTAGAGTGATGGCATCATATTTAACTTTATCAGAAACATGGAAATGGGGATGACAGAACCCTCAGCACCCCCTGGAACCAACTAGGGTTTACTAAAATTATTTTCAATGAACCTGAAATGCCCTTCTAAAATGTTCATCATCTTTGCCTTGGTCTTAAACCTCTGACAAAAATGGTGCACAAATTTCTAGGACATCCTAAGGTCACTGAATTAAATCATGTGATATTTGAATTTGGGCATTTAAATGCTAGTAAATATTTTAAATGTCCAAATAATCCTAAACTGAAATGTTCCATGTTGGATATATTCCAAACAGTGGCCATGAGAAGTATGGTGATTTTTGAAAGAGTCTAGCTATTTTTAGAAATGCCACAAACTTGCAGAAATAAAACAAAACAGTAAATAAAAGAAAAAGCCACTTACCAGGCCGAACCACCACCCAGCCCACCTGGCGGCCCAGCACTGTGCTGGCCCATGCCAGCCAGCTGTTTCGTCCCCGCCAGGCAGGTAGGGAGGTGATGCCGACCAGCGCGAGTTCGCCACGGCGCCACCTGCTTGCCGCTCAGACCCTGGACGTCCTGGTCGACCTCCATGTCACCCCCTCGACCGCCTGGACAAGCTCACTCTCCCCCAACGCCTCTCCCTCGCTTCCCTCCACCATGGACGACGCAGCTGTGACCACCTCGTCGTCGTAGACGTGGCCACCGCCGTCTCTGCGTCGCCTCGCTGTGTCCAGCGGCTCCGTCGCCGTCCTCTCCATCGAGCAAGATGAGCCCTGAGCACTCGTTCGCCCCGAAGCCACTGCATCAACATCGTCTGACTCCGCCGTCGCCGGAGATCCCCTTCGCCGTCATCGCTGCTCCAGCTCGTCCCCAACCACGCCGCCTAGCTCATCGTGACCGCCGTGAGCTTCTGCCTCTCCCCATCCTTCTCGTTCTCGCTGTTGTCCACTGCTTCGACTGCAACGAGCTCCACCGTATGCACCGTCGCCTGAGCTCGTCGCCGACAATGCTTTGGCCACCCAACGGGCACACCACCATGTCCAATGACTTCACAGCACCACGTAGACCACGTAGGAGCTGGCCTTGAGCCTCCAAGATCACCACAGTGACGAGTTCGACCTCGCACGAACTCTGGCAGCCGCACAGCTCGTCACGGCGTCGTTTCCGGCGACCTAGAGCTCAGCCACCACTACCACTCGACGTGGCTCACTCCCAGCTACCCGTAGATGGCCTTCGCCGTCCATTTGTTCACTGGACGGCGAATCCCGCAGCCTCCACCGTGTCTGGACGTCGCCGGCAGCTAAACGCTGGCGAGTCAGCGTGGTTCGACCAGGGGTTTGACTCCCCTGGGTCACTAACATGTGGGCCCCGCAGTCTGGTCAAATGTCGATTAATGTTAATCTAATTCTAATTAACTTAGTTAATTAACAGAGACACTAACCAGTGGGTCCCACTGGTTAGGTTTGACCTGGACACCCCTGTTGACCTGTTGATGCAACGCTGACGCAATGTTGATGCAGTAACTCACTTTTCTAGATTTATTCTTATTCAGGAAATTCCAGAAATTAGTGCAAACTTAAAAAATCATAGAAATTAATCTGTAACTCCAAATGCAAAGTGTTATATATGAAAAATGATCAGAAAAATCCAATCTATCTATATGTACTGGTTTCATGCATGTTTTAACAAGTTAACTTGCTGTTTAGTGCAAAACATGATAAAGCACTATTTAAGATCACATATGAGTTTGGAATTTGAATCTTTGGTTCAAAATGGCTCAAACTCATCTGGTCATAGTTGCATTAGCCCAATACACTCATTTTTCCATGTCTCATGCATGCATCATATTGTTGCACATTGTTTGGTATTGATTGTATATCGGTGCTCTCTACGGTAGGTTCTGCCCCGGAAGAGTATCGCAAGTATCCAAACATATAGCAATATCAGACTACGGACCCGCAAGGCAAGGAACCAACCATTTGATCATATCGATACAATCCCATGTTCTCGCTTCTACTCTATTTTACTGCATTTAAGACAACGCGTTTCAAACTGCTGTGTGCTATGGTAGTTGAACGCATTTCCTCTGCATGACATGTCATTGCCACAGTAACTAGATGAAACCCACTAGCATGTGTAGGAGTTGATTGAGACATGTGTATGTGTTTCCTACCTTGCTATGCCTGCTATGCTTAGAGTTGTGTCAGGTCTGGTTCATCTGGGTGATGGGCTAGAGTGAAATGATCATATCCGTGATGAGAGTGATGTGTTGAATATGATTTGGTAAAGGTATCAATGAGAGGCCATGTAGGAGTACATGGTGGGTAGTTTCATTGGAACTGTCCTTAAGCACTGAGATCTGTATGTGTGATTTAAGAATCAACTACTACCATGCATTGGGCCTGAAACCAATGGACCCTCTCGGCTTCTTAACCACCCTAGTCCTCTGTCCAGGAGTTGCAAGTAGTCTCTAGTGTTTGTAGCTTCCTAGAGGTTGTGGGCAGCGCTGACCCTCAGGGTGGGCTGTGATGCGGCAGGTACATGGCACGGTGTACCGGATGCCTGTTTGGTATCTCGGGAACCCTGCACACATCATTCGGGGCCGTATGTGGAAACCTCAGTCGGATTCCCAGCGGATGGAACCTGGATAGGCGATAAACCTAGACTAGAGACTTGAGTGTTTAGGTAGGCTATGGCCAACACCCATGTTGGGCTTCCGCTTGAAGGTTGCCGAGTACATGTCGTGTAAACGGCGATAAGTGGTGGAAGCGTGTATGATGAAGTACACCCCTGCAGGGTTAACATCATCTATTCGAATAGCCACGTCCGTGGTAAAGGACTACTTGGTTCCCTATACAGTTCATAGACAAGTAAATGGATACTACTAAAAGCCTCAAGATAAGTGTGAGTGCCGAGGATGGCCTTCCGTAGGATGACGGAGGTGGATCCTCGGCGATGTATTGATGTGGTGTCTAGTGGACTCAAGTGCACAAATCAAGTACAACTTGGAGTCTCGTTAGATAGCTTAGCCAAAGAGTCAAAGCTGGCTTGTTGCAATAACCCCACCATCCCTTCTTGATAATGTGCATATATGTAGGATCTGATGTAAGTCTTGCTGAGTACCTTTGTACTCATGTTTGCTTAATTTACGTTTTACACAGGATGTTGCAACCCTTTTGATGGGTTCTTTATAGACCTCGATGTCGACGAGTAGCTTAAGCCCAAGTGGTGATCCTGAGCACACGATGGACCTTTGTAGGATATCTAGGCTTCCTCAAGCCTCTTTTATTTTCTAGATGTCTGTACTCAGACATGCTACTTCCGCTGTTGGCTTGTATGTTTGTATGACTTGAATGCTGGGTCGTGTGACCCGTACTTGTGTGTATGATATGTATGGCTCTCTGAGCCTCTAAATAAAGTGCTTGAGTTGTACAGTCATGTTGTGATGCCATGTTGTATTTGCACATATCGAGCATATTGTGTGTATGATTGAAATGCTTGGTATGTGTGGGATCTGACTATCTAGTTGTTTATGCTTGGTAGCCTCTCTTACTGGGAAATGTCTCCTAGTGCTTGCACTGAGCCTTGGTAGCTTTCTATTGCTCCGAAACACTTAGGCTGGCCGGCATGTGTCCTTCTTCATTCTTGTGTCTGTCCCTACGGGGAAATGTCACGCGATGACTACCGGAGTCCTGTTTGCCTGCTACAGCCCGATTTACCGGAGTCCTGCTAGCCCAGTTGCTACAGCCCGGATTCACTTGCTGGTGACTGACACGTTCGTTGTTGGGTCATGTATGTCTGTCCCTGTAAGTTAGTGCCACTTTGGGTTCACGACTAGCCATGTCAGCCCGGGCTCCATGTCATATGGATGCTAGCGACACTATCATATACGTGTGCCAAAAGGCGCAAATGGTCCCGGGCCAAGTAAGGCTACACCCGCGGGAATACCGTGCGTGAGGCCGCAAAGTGATATGAGGTGTTGCATGCTAGATCGGTGTGGCATTGAGTCGGGGTCCTGACAGCGTTGGCATCAGAGCAGGACTGCATGTAGGTTCTTCAAGCCAAACTGGTCGATGTTGAGTCTAGAAATGCTTTAGTTATATGTAGGGGCATTGTTTGTGGATGGAACGTAAGGCTCTTTTTACTCCTTTACCTCATGGCATTCTTATCTGAGTCAGTCCATTCTTTCCATCGGGGGTTAAGGACTAGGATCTCTTCTCTCTATCAGGATCACGTGTTACTAATCTGTAGTAACTTATAGGATTGATGGTTACAAGCCCCAGTTCAATTCTACTACTCGAATATGTTCTTAAGTTGGACCCAGAACCTTGATATGATGTTGTTGAGCGTCTATGCAATCCTTTGCAGAGTGTCTCAAAATTCCCTTTTGAGCATTTACAGCCGTTATGCTGCCCAGTTTCTGCTAGAAATTCTAATGTCTTTGAATTATTGGTGTTTCAGATGTCGTCTCGCACTGTTCACCAGGTGGTTCGACTGACCCGTGGCATTGACGTGCCCGGGCATACGGCTATGTTAGTACGAGTGATGACTGAGAACGGCTATAGATGGTATCATGAATATACCGTTGAGGAGAAGTTCCGTGACTTCAATCAGAGTCAGTTTATCTGTACTGTGAGGATTTTCCCATCTTATCTCGGTTCTACCGAGCCTCTACACTGGTCCTATGGGTTTGGTATCACCATAGAGATGTCCGTGGAGGACGCTGCCTACTCTATGATCTCCATCATCTGAGCTGGGTATGCATCGCTGAATGCACTACAAAAGGACACATCCGTGACATTTTGGGCCGAACGAAATTTTTTTCTGTCATACTTATGACACTTCTATGACGATAATTGTGACAAAACCCGGTATCATCGTAGATGTGGTGGGATCCTCCTTTTATGACAAAAAATCATGACAGAAAATGGTTTTTGTCCTGGGCGGGCCAGAGACGCAGCTGGATGACATTCTTTGGGCCATCCATGATGGAAAAACCATGGTAGAAGCGAGGGCGAGGAAATTTTCTGGGAGTTCCCGGTTATGGTGGGGGGTCGAGGGCCGAGCGATGCGCGTTTCTCTCATACACGTACGCGCGTGGGTGCGAGGCGTTGGCTCTAACTGAACCCGAGCGATTGCACTGCAGGCTACACGTTACTGAACCCGAGCGATCGAGCGATTCCTTTGCTACTGCTGCTAACTGAAGCCGATCGATGCTGCCCTTGGATGAACAGTGAGCGTTCCAGGGGGGTTTGGATGAACAGTGAGTGTTGTGGGGGGGATGGATGAACAGTGAGCGGTGGGGGTGGATGAACAGGACCCCGTGAGGCGTTGCCTTTGGATGAACATGACCCCGATTGATCGAGCCGGATGGTGCTGGATGAACAGGACCCTGTGGAGGGCTGGATGAATAGGACGACCCCGTGGAGGGCTAGATGAACAGGACGACCCCATGGAGGGCTGGATGAACAGTAGACTATGGAGGGGTGCCCGTGGAGGGGAGGTTGAACAGGAGCCCGTGGAGGGGTGATTGAACAGTAGCCGGTGGAGTAGCGCGCGGTGGAGGCTGGATGAACAGGAGCCCATGGAGGTTGGAGGAGGTCGACGGTGGATGAACAGTAACCCGTGAGGCTGGAGGAGGTCGACGGTGGAGATGAACAATATCCCGTGGAGTCCCGTTTTGTGGTACACCACACCCCTCCCGATGAACAGGACCCCCGTTTAGTGCTCCAACACAAGTCCGTTTCGTCCGTTTTGCGGTACGCCACACCCCTCCCGATCAACAGGACCCCCGTTTCGTCCGTAGGAGGTCCCTTTCCTCCGCTTTGCGGTATGCCAGACCCCTCCCGATGAACATGATCCCGTTTCGAACGTGGTCGGTCGAACACAAGGCTGTTTCCTCCGTTCTGTGGTACGCTAGGCCTCGTTTCCATCGCCTGTTCCGTCCAAGCCGGTTGGCTCCCACGCGTTATATTGCCTCCCGATGAACACGACGCATTCCGTTGCCTCCCCATGAACACAACGCATTCCGTTGCCTCCCCATGAACACGACGACGACGCAATTTCTCCGTTTCCACCCAGCCATGTACACGAGCCCTGGCCGTACATATGCGCAAGTAGGCGTTCGAGACCCCGCCCGTATGTACGCACGTGGCCATATTTTCTTTCTTGCACATTGGCCGTTGTACGTACGTGTACATGCTACGTGCGCACCTCTACTACGACACGTGCATGCCTCTACATCCACTAGTACGTACGTACACGTCCGCGGCAAGAATGACAATGCTACGTACGCTTCGACCAGGTGGGTCCCGACTGTCAGGCACTTCCTTGCGTACGAAGATGTAGCTGGTGGGTCCCAGCAGTCAGGGGGCCGAATCGTTTTTTCTTTTTGCCCGGACGCACTTCCTTGCGTGCGAAGGTGTAGCTGGTGGGTCCCAGCAGTCAGGGGGGAAACGTTTTTTTCACGAAATACGGTGGCCCGTCCGATGGATCCCTACTGTTAGGTGGAGGAATAATTATTTTGTGCTTAATAAGGAGGCACTTCCTTGCGGCTGCCATGGACCCAGCTGTTAGCCTCTCCACGTACAGTACTCTTCCGATGGAAGTCGGTCGTTGACCACATTGACCACGCTGCGCCGAGAGCACCACGGCGGACAAGGGTGAGACCTAGGAAGGGGACGACGCGGAGCCGAGGAAGACGCAGCAGTGGATGCCCACGCGAAGAGGAGCACGAGGGTTCACTGGTTCGGCTATGGTGTGAGGCTGCCATTGCTGCAGAATAATAGGGGTGTGGGTGAGTAGAGGGATGGCTTGGCCAGCGGTGGGCGTAGTAGGGGGCGGTGAGGCCTCCGCAGCATCACAGCCGGCCATGGGAGGCAGGAGCACGCGGCACGATCGGCGCTGGTTTGGGCGGCTGGAGCAAGAAGACCAGAGGTTGAAGAAGCACTACGGCCGTTGGATGAACATCGTACGGTAACAGGAGCTAGAATCGTTCATATTGACTAAGTTGACAAAGCCCTCCATCCCCGTCAACTTGGTAGGCCCACAAGTCAGCCTCCCACTATGTTGGGTTCTAGCTGGTAGGGGGAGTATTCATATTTTTGTGCGTAATAAGGAGGCACTTCCTTGCGTGCGAAGTTAGCTGGTGGGTCCGACCTGTCAGCGGGGGGCACATTTTTTCATGAAATACGGAGGCCCTTCCAGTGGTCCCAGATGTCAGGTAATAAGGAGGCATTTCCTTGTGTGTGGCCGTGGACCCAGCTCAGCCTCTCCACGCATAGTCTACTTTCGATGGTGTCATTCGTTGACCACACCGCGCCGAGCGCATCCAAGGTGGTGGACGACGGCGAGGCCCCGGACAGCAACGAGCCGGATATGGGAAGACGTGGGAGTAGAGTCGCAGATGGAGAGGTCTACGAGGGTTAACTGGTTCTAGTGCGGTGTGGGTCGGTAGTCGGTGGAGAAGAACAGGAGGTGTGGAGGGGTGGAGGGATGGTCTGGCCAATGGTGGAGTAGCGCTTCATAGCGAAGCGTGCTGTCACGCCCAAGATGCGACCCTATCCTAAAGGAACTCGAAGGTCCCACCAAGGATAGAGGCGCATCTTGAAGACGCTTTTGCAAGGTGGATATCATTACATCAACATTACATAATAGATGGGGATACATACAAGAGGCATACAATGCCACACGAATACAACATCATCCTACATAAGAGCACCATCCGATGACGGATGAAACACAAACAGAATCTCAAACGACATCCACCCTGCTAGCCCAGGCTGCCGACCTGGAACCTATCCCCTGATCGAAGAAGAAGCAGAAGAAGAGCTCCAAAACAAGCAAACATCGCTCTCGCGTCATGATCATCGTATAGCCTGTACCTCCAACTGTTGTTGTAGTAATCTGTGAGCCACAAGGACTCAGCAATCCCATTACCATGGGTATCAAGACTAGCAAAGCTTAATGGGAAAGGAAGGGGTAAAGTGGTGAGGTTGCAGCAGCAACTAAGCATATATGGTGGCTAACATCCGCAAATGAGAGCGAGGAGAGAAGCAAAGGAACGGTCGTGAAAACTAGCAATGATCAAGAGGTGATCCTGAACTCCTAGTTACGTCAAACATAACACAGAAACCGTGTTCAATTCCCGGACTCCGCCGAAAAGAGACCTACACGGCTACACACGCGGTTGATGCATTTTAATTCAAATCAGGTGTCAAGTTATCTACAACCGGACATTAATAAATTCCCATCTGCCACATAACCGCGGGCACGTCTTTCGAAAGTTTATACCCTGCAGGGGTGTCCCAACTTAGCCCATGATAAGCTCTCGCGATCAACGAAGGATATTCCTTCTCCCAGGAAGACCCGATCAGTCTCGAAATCCTGGTTTACAAGACATTTCGACAATTGTAAAACAAGTCCAGCAGGACCGCCCGATGCGCTGACATCCCGATAGGAGCTGCACATATCTCGTTCTCAGGGAAACACCGGATGAACACTACGTACAACTAAAACCAGCCCTCAAGTTTCCCTGAGGTGGTGCTGCAAGTGGCTTTGGTTCAGACCAGCACTTAGAGAAGCACTGGCCCGGGGGGGGGGGCTAAAATAAAGATGACCCTCGGGTTGGCCGACCCAAGGGAAAGGTATAGGTGGTGGTGAGGCAAATGGTAAAACCAAGGTTGGGCCTTGCTGGAGGAGTTTTATTCAAAGCGAACTGTCGAGGGGGTCCCATAAATCACCCAACCGCGTTAGGGACGCAAAATCCGGGAACATAACACCGGTATGATGGAAACTAGGGCGGCAAGAGTTGAACAAAACACCAGGCATAAGGCCGAGCCTTCCACCCTTTACCAAGTATATAGATGCATTAATTAAATAAGAGATATTGTGATATCCCAACATAATCATGTCCACCATGGAGCAATCTTGAACTTCACCTGCAACTAACAACGCTATAAGAGGGGATGAGCAAAGCGATAACATAGCCAAGCAACGGTTTTCTAGGAAGGGTGAAAAAGGTTAGAGGCTGACATGGTAATTTGGGAGGCTTGAAGAGCAAAAGATAGGTAGCGCAGCAAAGCGATAGAACGAAGCAACTAGCATAGAAATGATAGTAGTGAGATCCAGGGTAGCGGTCATCTTGCCTGAAATCCCGCTAGGAAGAAGAACGAGTCCATGAACAAGATGAACGGATGAAGCCGAACCAAGCGTAGACGAACGAATCCTCACGATCGCAACGAAACAGGAACTATCGAGAAGACGCACACAACATGGTAAACACACCACACATATACAAGACATGATGCAAGATAAGACTACATGAAGCTACTCATGGCAAGAGATGATGCAAACAAGAGCAACACATCAAGGCAAGTTTAAATGAGGCCGGGAACAACATATAACAATTCCGGTAAGTCCTCATATGCAAATTTCGAAATTATTCCAGATCTTAATAAACCTTATGTTCAAGTTGTTAAACAGCAAGTTAAAATGCACCAAGATGATCTACATGAGATTCTAGTCAAGTTACATATAAAGTTCATTTAATTCGGAGCTACGGCCTAGAAGATATGAGCAAAACAAGTTAAACATGGTATTGATGCAAAATGCATACAAACATCAAGAAAACACCTCAAAAAAAGGATGAAACATGATAATATGAAACTACATGCAATTCTAAGCAAGTTTCATATAGAGCACACTCAAAACGGAGCAACGGTTCTACACATACTCCATACAAGTTTAAAGGACAGGTTGTCCAAAACAGCAACTAGGCATCTAGCAAGCATCAAAACAATATGCTACAGCATCCCAACGTGAAAATAAAAGGCATGTGCATGAAGTACAGGTAAAGCATGACAAAACATGAACACTGAGCTATCTCCAGAAATCACTAGATCATGCTCAAAAGGACATGGCAAGATTGCAAATAATATCAGTTTCAGACTTCGGAGAAAATAACATCAGGTTGCAATGTTTAGAGCTATCAAACAACATGCGACAGGAAATTAACATGGCAAACAAAGGCATGGAACGGATCTACTAATTTCATATAACAAAAGTCCCTTACTAACCATGAGCCAAAAGGGCAAAGCCAATATGATGGCACCCATGTAAACATGGCAAATGATGTGACAGATTCATACATGCCAGGAACAACAATAAGTAGGCATGTTGGTGAGCTTGTACAACTCACCACAAAGCAATACATGGCATGGCAAGGTGACCAACAGTAATAATACATGTTTACGAAGCTAAGAATGGCAATAGCATGGTCATAGGGTGCATGGATTAGTAACAAAACACATGGCAATACTGAACTTCATGTTAACAGGCTGACAGCAACATTATTTAGAAATTTGAGAGCAAGATAAAAACAACCTACAGCAGGCTATAAATACAACCAGGGGAATGGATGGATAGAGCATGAAATGTATAATAAAACATCCTCAGTGAACATCTCCAGATTATGCATAGAATGACTTGTAGCAGCAGGTTTACATAGCATCATGATATAGCAGATTCAGACTAGCAAAATAGCAACAGCAAGTACTCTACTTCACGAGCTCAAATCACTCACTAAAAGACTCACAAAAATACATGGATTGCACCACTGTAAATATGGCATGATGTAGCTCAAAACTCATGTAGAGCTCATGCTCATAGGATGCACACATCAAATGCAACAAAAATGACAAATCATCAAGTTCTGTTAACAGACAGCAGATAACATCACATAGCAGTCTTGCAACGATGATTAGGGCATCAAGATGAGCTCAAACAAACATGGCACAATGGAATGAATTGTAGAGCATCTCTAAATGAACATTTCGACATATTACACTGAGCAAACGGAGCCACAAATATGAAGTTACAGCAGGTCAAAGGATGCAACATTTTATGAGGTTTTGGGGACTTAGCAGAAATCAACCTCGAGAGGGGGGAGAAGTCAACGCGGGCGGCATTGGCTCCGGTGGGTCGGGGAAGTCCGGCGAGGCGCGGGAAAGAGCGAAGGAGGCCGGGGGTGGCCGGATCTGGACGGATCCGGACCCGGGGATCCCGTTCCCGGTGGTGAGAAGCTCCGGCGAGGCGCGGGGAGGCAAGCTCCGGCAGCGTCAACAACCTGCGGGAGAGAGAGAGGCAGACGCCATGAGGGAGAGGGAGAAGGAGGAGAAGTAAGGAGAGGGCGGCGGGGCTCCGGCCTGGGTCGAGGACTCCGGCGACGGCAGTCGGGCGATCTCCGGCGAGGCGGTGGGCACGAGGCCTTGGGGTCGAGCGGGAGCTCGGGGTGGAGGCGAGCGCCGTGGGGCGGCGGCGCAGAGCGGGCCTTGTCCCAGATCGGGGCCCAGGCGGGCCGGCTGTGGGCTCTGGAGGGCCCGGTGCGGTGGGAAGGCACGGGGGGCAGGTGGCCGCCCCTGGTTGGCTCCAGGCGGCTGGGAGGTTGTGCTGACCAGTGGGAGCGTGCCACTTGGCGGCGGGGAGACGATGTGTCGGCGCCAAGTGGCGAGGAGGGAGCGGGTGGCGCGGAAACAGAGGTGGGAGGCGGCGGAGATACCGAGGAGGAAGGGGAAGCTGCGGCTGGGGGTTAGGGGAGGCTAGGGCCTGCCCAAAATGGCATGGGAGGGGTTTAAATAGGGTAGGTGCTAGGGTTAGGAGGGTTAGTGGGCTGTGAAGAGGGGGCTTAGGCTGAGAGGAGAGAGGAGAAATGTAGCCCGGCAACGGTTTCGGAGACCGAAACATCCGACGAAGATACTGACAGTGATGCCGCTATAATTCTAACGGTTGGGCTGTCAAACGGACTCCGAATGCGACGAAATTTGACAAGCGGTCTACCTACGCTATAACAAGACCACACGCCAAGTTTCACCCCATTCCGAGAACATTATTATGCCACTCATAAAAATAATATTCAGAGGTGTCGCGGGCATGTGCGAGTGTGTCTGGACTCTGAACGGACAATGGAGAGAACCGGGAGGACCCGAATGGATGCAAGTTTTGAAAAACATGCAGATGAACTGCAGATAATGACATGGCAAAATGCATCACTCAAGCAAACGACATGGCAAAGACGGCGAATAACTGGCAGACACCTGGTGCATTGAATCTGGGGCGTTACAACACTCCTCCACTAACAAGAGATCTCGTCCCGAGATCTTAGGACCGAGACGGAAGGGAAAAAAGGATGAGGTGAAACAAGAACTCAAGAGAAGCAGCAAAGAAGCGAGAGTACTCGAGAAGAAGAGAGGAATGATGAGAATGACGAGAATCGAAAGCTCACGAAATCAGATAGACTATGAAACCACTCCGGTTAGAACGAGATAAGAAACGAATAAGACTGAAAGGAATTAGGCAGCACTCCGGTTGAAACATGGAGGAATAGAACACGAGCTTGAGAGGATGGAATGATACTTGATGAAGACATGACACAAAACCTCCGGAAAGAATTGAAAAAGTGGAACGAAAAGAACGAGGAAGAAAATGGCAACTTTTACCACGAACGAAATAGAAAGCAACCTTAGAAGAAAGGATTGAAAGGAGTTGTTGGAAATTCAACAACAAAAGAATTGCTTGATGTGGACTTATAGATAACCTCTCAAAATTTTGAGGTCATAACCAAGCACAAGCGGAAAAGATTGAATAGCTGATAATAACGAAGAAATGCAAAACTCCATTTCATACGAATACGGAGAATTAATTGCACTTCGAGACGCCAGAAGGAAAGATTCTTGAGCTCCTCCAAAAGAATCTTGATGAACACTTGAAGAATGAATTAAAACATGACGAACCACCATGAAGAACTCCGGTAACAAAAGGATGATGAGATACAATTGAAGGATGGAAACAATAAGGATGAGCCTTGCGATGATTTAGATGGGGGTTCCGATGAAATGGCCGAGAAAATTTGAACTCCGGAACACTTGGAACTAGCATTTATTCATCAAGAACAAATTCCGAAGGAAGGGATTAATCGCTTGGATGAAATAAGAATAAGATTTATTGTATGCTTATCCTTCATCAAATGAAATTGATGACAAGCAATGGATTTTGCATACTACTTATTCTTCTTGAAAAAGGATTGAGAAGTGACATATCGCGAACTTGAGAAGGTCTTCATGAACCACCGGTAGGGTTGGAAAAAGCGAATGAATTAATATGATAATCAAAGAAAAAGAATCTTGAATGATCCATCATAAGAATTCAAAAATGACTGATGAAAGAGACTGAATCACCTGGAAGACTTAGAAGAACCAATATGTTAGAGGGGATTTAGATGCGAAAATAAGGAAGAGATCACGAGCTGATTAAAGAACACTTGAATGAAGCACTGGGATAATTGGAGAATGATAACTGGAATGATGGCCTCCGGTGAAAAGAAACAGAAATCAACTCCTGAAATACCCCAGATGGTTAAGAAAAGAATATCTGACAACTGGAATAATTCGAGAGGATAACATGAAGCTAGAACCGTGAATCTTCGAGAGAACAGACAAGATTTATAGGAAAAACTCTTCTTCGGTCTTCAAATGATGACGGAAAACACCACCAAAATTACTAAGATACTCCGGGAGAATGAAAAAGAGGAAGGGTTGAACCAAAGATGAAAAGAATTTGAAAGCGATCTTGGAGATGGCATCTGACTGATGAAATTCATTCTTACGTCACACTTGAAAAGAATTTGAGAATAACCCCGGGAGAATTAGAAGAGTCAGGTAAGATCCTGGGAAAAGACCTGTGGGTTAGGGCCCACTTAAGAGAAAAACACCGTTGGAAAGGGATGTTAAACACTGGTTGAAATAATTTAGAAAAACTGAAGAGGCTACGTACGAATGAAAGTTGATGCTCAAATGAGACTCGGGCTCCGGAAGAAAAGGGATGGGTGGGAGGGTGGAAAAAACACAGGCAACTTGAACGAGGAATCGACGAATATCTTGAAGAGAAAAGCACCGGTTGAAATAATTGAGGCTTCGCAGGAGTAGGAAGGATACTCGATTACGGACTCCGGCTCCGAGAAGAAAAGGGGTGGGTGGGTGGGAAAAGAAAACAACTGAGGATAGAACTTGGCATCGATGAAGAGGCTCGAGTCAACTTGACGAGAAATGCACCGGATAAAAGAGCTGAGAATCAACGATCGGAAAACCAACTGTGTGATCCTAAAGAAAAAAAATTGAAGGGGAAGAGGAGTAGTTCAAAACACCTACGTCAAGACTCCTCACCAGAGCGACGAAGGGGCTAAGGAGTAAAAAGAATTTCCTACTCTCCGATATAACTAGACTCCAAAAAAATTTCTTCTAGACTCAACAACGGCCAGACTACACGATCAATCGAGGGGGCTCCTAAGGTCGGTCGAGGCTCTGATAACAACTTGTCATGCCCAAGACGCGACCCTATTTTAAAGGAACTCGAAGGTCCCACCAAGGATAGAAGCACATCTTGAAGACGCTTTTGCAAGGTGGATATCATTACTTCAACATTACATAATAGATGGGGATACATACAAGAGGCATACAATGCCACACAAATACAACATCATCTTACATAAGAGCACCATCCAACTACAGATGAAACACAAACAGAAACTCAAACGACATCCACCCTGCTAGCCCAGGCTGCCGACCTGGAACCTATCCCCTGATCGAAGAAGAAGCAGAAGAAGAACTCCAAAACAAGCAAACATCGCTCTCGCGTCATGATCATCGGATAACCTGTACCTGCAACTGTTGTTGTATTAATCTGTTGTAACACCTCGAGACGACCGCCGTGGACCGAATGCATGTGTTGTATGAGATGTACCGTTTGCACCGTGTCCGATTTTTCACTCGTTTCAATGCCGTCAACCCGTGGGAACCCGGTAACCGGGATCACCCCATCACCTTTTGCATGACACACTCATCCGCACACTTCTCTCTTGCATCGGTATCTAAATCGAGTTACCGGGACCGGAATGTTGCCGTGGCACCATTTCTGTTTCGCCGCCATGGCACCCTTTTTGTTCCGCCATGGTGACCAAATGCTTCTTAACATGCTCATGTCAACATTTTCATAAATATTGCCTAAAACTTGCATATGT
Organism: Triticum dicoccoides; assembly: GCF_002162155.2. Classification (NCBI taxonomy): domain Eukaryota; kingdom Viridiplantae; phylum Streptophyta; class Magnoliopsida; order Poales; family Poaceae; genus Triticum; species Triticum dicoccoides. The sequence continues at coordinate 445,443,249 of NC_041387.1, read as the reverse complement.
CATTCGCATCATGATAACAACATTTAAAATGTTTATATTTGTTGTTTCCATTAATTTGCTAAATAACATAGGGGGATTTCCGGAATTGTTGTTTGTTGTTTCCGGCCTCATTTAAACTTTCCTAAATAGTTAGTTTAATTATGCTTCACCTCTTGCCTTGTTTAACAACATTTAATATTGTTGGGTACATAAACGGGAGAGAACTAAATAATTGTTGTGAAGTTTTGTCAATATGCAACTCGTTGCATATTGAGCTCCACTTAATTTGTAGTGTTGTTCGTTGCACTTTGCCATGCCATACTCTTTAAACCGGACATGCATCATACTTGATTGTGCATCATGCCATGTTTATGTGATGGTTGTTTACCATGTTGTTTGTTTCTTTCCGGTGTTGCTTCTTAGTTCCGGTAATGTTGCAATTGTGAGGATTCGTTCGACTACTTCCGCTTGTCTTCTTCATGGACTCGTTCTTCTTCCTTGCGGGAATTCAGGCAAGATGACCGCTGCCCTGGATCTCACTACTATCATTGCTATGCTAGTTGCTTCGTTCTATCGCTATGCTGTGCTACCTATCACCTGTTTATCAAGACATCCCAAATTGCCATGAACCTCTAACCTTTGACACCCTTCCTAGCAAACCGTTGCTTGGCTATGTTACCGCTTTGCTCAGCCCCTCTTATAGCGTTGTTAGTTGCAGGTGAAGTTTGAAGATTGCTCCATGGTGGACAGGATTTTGTTGGGATATCACAATATCTCTTATATTATTAATGCATCTATATACTTGGTAAAGGGTGGAAGGCTCGTCCTTATGCTTGGTGTTTTGTTCCACTCTTGCTGCCCTAGTTTCTGTCATACCGGTGTTATGTTCCCGGATTTTGCGTTCCTTACGCGGTCGGGTGATTTATGGGACCCCCTTGACAGTTCGCTTTGAATAAAACTCCTCCAGCAAGGCCCAACATTGGTTTTACCATTTGCCTCACCACCACCTACATTTTCCCTTGGGAGTAATTAACCCAAGGGTCATCTTTATTATAGCCACCCC
>NC_041387.1:445394125-445441957 GCF_002162155.2 Triticum dicoccoides | reverse complement strand
CAGTGCTTGTCTAAGTGTTAGTCCGAACTAGAGCCCTTTGCAGCGCCCCCTCAGGGAAACTTGAGGTCTGGTTTTAGTTGTATGGATTGCTCATCCGGTGTTGCCCTCAGAACGAGATATGTGCAGCTCCTATCGGGATTGTCGGCGCATCGGGCGGTCTTGCTGGTCTTGTTTTACCATCGTCGAAATGTCTTGTAAACCGGGATTCCGAGTCTGATCGGGTCTTCCTGGGAGAAGGTATATCCTTCGTTGATCGCGAGAGCTTATCATGGGCTAAGTTGGGACACCCCTGCAGGGTATAATCTTTCGAAAGCCGTGCCTGCGGTTATAGGCAGATGGGAATTTGTTAATGTCCGGTTGTAGATAACTTGACACCAGATCCGATTTAAAACGTATCAACCGTCTGTGTAGTCGTGATGGTCTCTTTTCGGCGGAGTCGGGGAAGTGAACACGGTTTTGGGTTATGTTTGACGTAAGTAGGAGTTCAGGATCACTTCTTGATCATTGCTAGTTTCACGACCGTTCCGCTTGCTCTCTTCTCGCTCTTATTTGCGTATGTTAGCCACCATATATGCTTAGTCGCTGCTGCAGCCTCACCACTTTACCCCTTCCTTTCCCTTTAAGCTTTGCTAGTCTTGATACCCATGGTAATGGGATTGCTGAGTCCTCGTGGCTCACAGATTACTACAACAACAGTTGCAGGTACAGGTTTTGCGATGATCATGACGCGAGAGCGATGCTTGCTTGCGTTGAGTTCTTCTTCTGCTTCTTCGATCAGGGGATAGGTTCCAGTTCGGCAGCCTGGGCTAGCAGGATGGATGTCGTTTGAGTTTCTATTTGTGTTTCATCCGTAGTCGGATGATGCTCTTATGTGATGTATTGTTGTATTCGTGTGGCATTGTATGCCTCTTGTATGTATCCCCAACTATTATGTAATGTTGATGTAATGATATCCACCTTGCAAAAGCGTTTCAATATGCGGGTCTATCCTTGGTGGGACCTTCGAGTTCCTTTTGGATAGGGTCGCATATTGGGCGTGACAAGTTGGTAATCAGAGCCTCGACCGACCATAGGAGCCCCCTTGATTGTTGGCCGTTGTTGAGTCTAGAAGAAAACTATTTTTGAGTCTTAGGATTATATATATCGGAGAGTAGGATTCTTTTTACTCCTCAGCCCCTTCGTCGCTCTGGTGAGGACTCCTGACGTAGATGTTTTGACTTTCCTGTCCTCAAATTTCACTAAAAAAATTTTTAGGATCACGCGGGTATCTTGGAATCGTTCCGATGGTTTTGTGATGAGAACATTGTTCTTGGTGCCTCCTGTCTATTATGTGGCTTTGACCCGGGGAGTTGAGCTCCGATGTGTTGTCGTCACAATTTTATCGTTGCAGTTCTGGAATACCTGAGTTTTGCCGACATCGAAAATCTCTTTTATGCAGTTATTGGTGAGATAACCTCGACGTCACCCAGTACTGGGGAGTTCGGGAGTATTGCCATAACTCGTATAACGGATGCTTTTCGAAGGTTGAGGTACACGATTTCCGGAGTTTTCTTGGTTATGTGTTGACGGATGGATACAGCTGGATGTAGGGATTGTTAGTTTGGGTGAGATATATTGCTTCCCCTGTATCCCCAACACCAGATTGCATAACCAGAAAGTTTCGAGAGTTTTATACGTGGGAATTCAAGTAGCTCCTAGAATATCTTTCCGACAGATGCATGATATGGGATTGGGTAAATCTCTATCATATGTATTTGTTCCAGCTTATTTCTGCAAGCCAAATCCTTTGTTTTGTTTTATTTGTGGTATTCGAGTTGCTTCAAAGTCAAATGTTAATTCCATACCTTTCAAGCGGTGTTCTCATATTTCTATGGGAGTACTAATCCTTTTGATCATTGAGGTCGTCATGTTAATTCTTTTTCAACCGGTGTGCTTCTCTTCAAGTGGATCCAATCATTTCAATATTTGCGAGATCAATTATAAGTTTTCTCAACGGTGTTTTTTTCATCCCTCCCAAGTTGTCTTTGTTTTCCCGCCCTCCCACCCTTTTTGTGCAAGGACTCATATATGTTAATCAAGTATCCATTTATTCATGTGAAGTCTATTCACTCTTTTCAATCAATGTTCTTACCCGGTGATTATCATGAAGTTGGCCAGGAGTTTCAAGTTCGTCATTCTTTGTTATTTTCTTCTCCGGTGGTGTTAATTCAAGCTTTCGGTGTTGATCATATCCCTTTCCTCGTTTCAAATGTTTTTCCACGTCAGTGCACCTCTTAATTGTTCACCTCTCTCTATTCTTATCCGGAGTGCTCAAGATATCTCAGAAGACTTGTGTTTCCATTCTCAATCCGTTCAATATATATCAAGGTTGTTATCTCATTCAAGACATTTAATTCTACAGGTGTACCTCTATTTCAAGCAATCCTTCAATGATATTTCTTTTGAGTGGGCCCTAACCCATAGGTCTTTTCCCAGGATCTTACCTGACTCTTCTAATTTTCCCGGAGCTTCTAATATTCTTTTCCAAGTTTGACGTAAGAATGAATTTTCATCAGTCATATGTCCTTCTCCAAGATCTTTCAATTTTTTTCATCGTTGGTTCAACCTTTCTAATTTTCATCCCGGAGTATCTCAACAATTCAGGGTGGTCTTCTCGTTATCCAAGTCTAACCGGTGCATCATTCAAGTATTCTCTAATAAGCTCATGATCTCTTCGTTCTCATGTATCTAAATCCCTTCAAGTATCTTCATTCATTTTCCAATTCTTCCCAGAGAATTGTGCCTTTGTTACTTTCATTTTCTATTCTTACGGTGGTTCGTTCAACATTTCACTTCCTTCGTTATAAATTAATTTGTTGTTTCAATCCTACCGGTGGCTCGTTGAAGACCTTCCCAAGTTTGCGCCATATCTATCTTAATCCTTTCTATGGGAATAAGTAGTATGCCAAATCCATTGCTTGTCATCAATTTAATTTGATGAAGGATAAGCATACAATAAATCTTATTCTTATTTCCTCGAGGTGATTCAATTCTTTTATTTCCGGAGTTCCAAGTTTTCTTGGTTATATCGTCGCAAAGCTCCATCTAAATCATTGCAAGGCTTCACCTTGTTCTTTCAACTTCTCTTTCTTTCTATCATCCTTTTTATTACCGGAGTTCTTCATGGAAGATATACATGGTGGTTCGTCAAGGATTTCTTTCATTCTTCAATTGTTCTTCAAGATTTCTCTCGGAGTTAAGCCAAGCCATACTTCAAAATAAACATGGTGCTCAACACATGTTTTGTTTTGAGGAGTTCAAGTATTCTTCTTTTGCATTTCGGAGTGCAATTACTTCTACCTTATCTCTTGAGGTGGTGTTATGTCATTCTTGACAATTTGAGTTCGTGTTTCATGACTCACATGTTGTCAACAATGAGATATGTTAAAAACCATCATTTTTCTCTTCGATCATGAGGTATTTTAAATCCATCAATCTCTTTGTTGGAGTTATCTTGGGTTATATTTCACCTAAAGCCTTCCATTGGGAATGTTGCTATTTGTGGTGCTTATCAATGATCCAAGCTTTCTCCTTATCCTTCTCGGTGGAAGAAGTTTTCATCTCTTCGTTGACCTCAAAGCAAGCAATTGTTTTCGTTAGTGGCAGAATGTCACCTCATAGTCTTGAGATGTTTTTCATAAGCCCACTACAAACTTGTCCTTCTCGTTGTTGGTTTTCCAACAACTCTGTTATAACCTTCTTGGAAGGGTGCTTTCCAAGCTCAGTTGTGGAAGAAGTTGGCATTTTCTTCTCCATTCTGTTATTCCAATGATCCATCTTCTATTCTTTCTCCCGGAGGCATTGTGATGTTGCTCTCTTCACTCATCATCTCGAATTTTGAGGATCGTGTTCTTTCCTTGCTTATCCATTTAACTAGAGTGTTGTGTTCTCATTCAAGTTCTTTCATCTTGTCAAGTTTTGCCTCTCTTTTCATCCTGAGTGCTGTCTGAAATCCTTCTTACCCATTATGCCATTCTTTCAATAGTTCCGGAGGCAGTGTGTTGTTGATTTCATCAAGTATCATCCCATCTTCTCAAGTTCATGTTCTATTCCTTCCATGTTCAACCTGAGTGCTGCCCGAATTCTTCCTCTCTCATCTTGTTTTAACCGGAGTGGTTTCGAATTCTATCTTGTCCATTAAACTCTTGATTCGTGTCTTTGCAACCGCCAAGTTCGCATAATGTTCCTTGTTCCTCTTTTCTAACGGATTGTTTGCAATATCGTTCATCTCTGTTGTACTCTTTCTTTCAATTTGTTCAACCTCTCAAGGTTCTTTGGTTTCACTCTTTGGTCGAAGAAGCAACTTAGTTTTACCTCTTCTCTTCCTCTTCTGTTTCTCTCCGGTGCCATCCTAGATCTCGGGACGAGATCCTCTCGTAGTGGTGGAGTGTTGTAACACCATGAGACGACCGCCGTGGACCGAATGCATGTGTTGTATGAGATGTACCGTTCGCACCGTGTCTGATTTGTAACTCGTTTCAATGTCGTCGACCCGTGGGAACCCGGTAACCGGGTTCACCCCATCACCTTTTGCATGACATACTCATCCGCACACTTCTCTCTTGCATCGGTATCTAAATCGAGTTACCGGGACCGGAATGTTGCCGTGGCACCATTTCCGTTTCGCCGCCGTGGCACCCTTTTTGTTCCGCCATGGTGACCAAATGCTTCTTAACATGCTCATGTCAACATTTTCATAAATATTGCCTAAAACTTGCATATGTCATTCGCATCATGATAACAACATTTAAAATGTTTATACTTGTTATTTCCATTAATTTGCTAAATAACATATGGGGATTTCCGGAATTGTTGTTTGTTGTTTCCGGCCTCATTTAAACTTGCCTAAATAGTTAGTTTAATTATGCTTCACCTCTTGCCTTGTTTAACAACATTTAATATTGTTGGGTACATAAACGGGAGAGAACTAAATAATTGTTGTGAAGTTTTGTCAAAATGCAACTCGTTGCATATTGAGCTCCACTTAATTTGTAGTGTTGTTCGTTGCACTTTGTCATGCCATGCTCTTTAAACCGGACATGCATCATACTTGATTGTGCATCATGCCATGTTTATGTGATGGTTGTTTACCATGTTGTTTGTTTCTTTTCGGTGTTGCTTCTTAGTTCCGGTAATGTTGCGATTGTGAGGATTCGTTCGACTACTTCCGCTTGTCTTCTTCATGGACTCGTTCTTCTTCCTTGCGGGATTTCAGGCAAGATGACCGCTACCCTGGATCTCATTACTATCATTGCTATGCTAGTTGCTTCGTTCTATCGCTATGCTGCGCTACCTATCACCTGTTTATCAAGCCATCCCAAATTGCCATGAACCTCTAACCTTTGACACCCTTCCTAGCAAACTGTTGCTTGGCTATGTTACCGCTTTGCTCAGCCCCTCTTATAGCGTTGTTAGTTGCAGGTGAAGTTTGAAGATTGCTCCATGGTGGAAAGGATTTTGATGGGATATCACAATATCTCTTATATTATTAATGCATCTATATACTTGGTAAAGGGTGGAAGGCTCGGCCTTATGCCTGGTGTTTTGTTCCACTCTTGTCGTCCTAGTTTCCGTCATACCGGTGTTATGTTCCCGGATTTTGCGTTCCTTACGCGGTCGAGTGATTTATGGGACCCCCTTGACAGTTCGCTTTAAATAAAACTCCTCCAGCAAGGCCCAACATTGGTTTTACCATTTGCCTCACCACCACCTACATTTTCCCTTGGGAGTAATTAACCCAAGGGTCATCTTTATTATAGCCCCCCCGGGCCAGTGCTTGTCTAAGTGTTGGTCCGAACTAGAGCCCTTTGCAGCGCCCCCTCAGGGAAACTTGAGGTCTGGTTTTAGTTGTATGGATTGCTCATCCAGTGTTGCCCTGAGAAGAGATATGTGCAACTCCTATCGGGATTGTCGGTGCATCGGGCGGTCTTGCTGGTCTTGTTTTACCATCGTCGAAATGTCTTGTAAACCGGGATTCTGAGTCTGATCGGGTCTTCCTGGGAGAAGGTATATCCTTCGTTGATCGCGAGAGCTTATCATGGGCTAAGTTGGGACACCCCTGCAGGGTACAATCTTTCGAAAGCCGTGCCTGCGGTTATAGGCAGATGGGAATTTGTTAATGTCTGGTTGTAGATAACTTGACACCAGATCCGATTTAAAACGCATCAGCCGTGTGTGTAGCCGTGATGGTCTCTTTTCGGCGGAGTCCGGGAAGTGAACACGGTTTTGGGTTATGTTTGACATAAGTAGGAGTTCAGGATCACTTCTTGATCATTGCTAGCTTCACGACCGTTCCGCTTGCTCTCTTCTCGCTCTTATTTGCGTATGTTATCCACCATATATGCTTAGTCACTGCTGCAGCCTCACCACTTTACCCCTTCCTTTCCCTTTAAGCTTTGCTAGTCTTGATACCCATGGTAATGGGACTGCTGAGTCCTCGTGGCTCACAGATTACTACAACAACAGTTGCAGGTACAGGTTTTGCGATGATCATGACGCGAGAGCGATGCTTGCTTGTGTTGAGTTCTTCTTCTGCTTCTTCGATCAGGGGATAGGTTCCAGGTCGGCAGCCTGGGCTTGCAGGATGGATGTCGTTTGAGTTTCTATTTGTGTTTCATCCGTAGTCGGATGATGCTCTTATGTGATGTATTATTGTATTCGTGTGGCATTGTATGCCTCTTGTATGTATCCCCAACTATTATGTAATGTTGATGTAATGATATCCACCTTGCAAAAGCGTTTCAATATGCGGGTCTATCCTTGGTGGGACCTTCGAGTTCCTTTTGTATAGAGTCGCATATTGGGCGTGACATCTATGAGCCACAAGGACTCAGCAATCCCATTACCATGGGTATCAAGACTAGAAAAGCTTAATGGGAAAGGAAGGGATAAAGTGGTGAGGTTGCTGCAACTAAGCATATATGGTGGCTAACATCCGCAAATGAGAGCGAGAAGAGAAGCAAAGGAACGGTCGTGAAAACTAGCAATGATCAAGAGGTGATCCTGAACTGCTACTTACGTCAAACATAACATAGAAACCGTGTTCCCTTCCCGGACTCCGCCGAAAAGAGACCATCACGGCTACACACGCGGTTGATGCGTTTTAATTCGAATCAGGTGTCAAGTTATCTACAACCGGACATTAACAAATTCCCATCTGCCACATAACCGCGGGCACGACTTTCGAAAGTTTATACCCTGCAGGGGTGTCCCAACTTAGCCCATGATAAGCTCTCGCGGTCGACGAAGGATATTCCTTCTCCCAAGAAGACCCGATCAGTCTTGGAATCCCGGTTTAGAAGACATTTCGACAATGGTAAAACAAGTCCAGCAAGACCACCAGATGCGCCGACATCCCGATAGGAGCTGCACATATCTCGTTCTCAGGGCAACACCGGATGAACACTATGTACAACTAAAACCAACCCTCAAGTTTCCCTGAGGTGGCGCTGCAAGTGGCTCTGGTTCGGACCAACACTTAGAGAAGCACTGGCCTGGGGGGGGGCTAAAATAAGGACGACCCTCGGGTTGGCCGACCCAAGGGAAAGGTATAGGTGGTGGTGAGGCAAATGGTAAAACCAAGGTTGGGTGTTGCTGGAGGAGTTTTATTCAAAGCAAACTGTCGATGGGGTCCCATAAATCACCCAACCGCGTTAGGGACGCAAAATCCGGGAACATAACACCAGTATGACAGAAACTAGGGCGGTAAGAGTGGAACAAAACACCAGGCATAAGGCCGAGCCTTCCACCCTTTACCAAGTATATAGATGCTTTAATTAAATAAGAGATATTGCGATATCCCAACATAATCTTGTCCACCATGGAGCAATCTTCAACTTCACCTGCAACTAACAACGCTATAAGAGGGGCTGAGCAAAGCGGTAACATAGCCAAGCAACGGTTTGCTAGGAAGGGTGAAAAAGGTTAGAGGCTGACATGACAATTTGGGAGGCTTGAAGAGCAAAAGATAGGTAGCGCAACAAAGCAATAGAACGAAGCAACTAGCATAGCAATGATAGTAGTGAGATCCAGGGTAGCGGTCATCTTGCCTAAAATCCCGCTAGGAAGAAGAACGAGTCCATGAAGAAGACGAACGGATGAAGCCGAACCAAGCGTAGACGAACGAATCCTCACGATCGCAACGAAACATGAACTATCGAGAAGAAGCACACAACATGGTAAACACACCACACATATACAAGACATGATGCACAACCAAGCATGATGCAAGATAAGACTACATGAAGCTACTCATGGCAAGAGATGATGCAAACAAGAGCAACACATCAAGGCAAATTTAAATGAGGCCGGGAATAACATATAAAAATTCCAGTAAGTTCTCATATGCAAATTTCGAAATTGGTCCAGATCTGAATAAACCTTATGTTCAAGTTGTCAAACAGAAGTTAAAATGCACCAAGATGATCTACACGAGATTCTAGCCAAGTTACATATAAAGTTCATTTAATTCGGAGCTACGGCCTAGAAGATATGAGCAAAACAAGTTAAACATGGCATTGATGCAAAATGCATACAAACATCAAGAAAACACCTCAAAACAAGGATGCAACATGATAATATGAAACTACATGCTACATGCAATTCTAAGCAAGTTTCATATAGAGCACACTCAAAACGGAGCAACGGTTCAACACATACACTCCATACAAGTTTAAAGGACAAGCTGTCCAAAACAACAGCTAGGCATCTAGCAAGCATCAAAACTATATGCTACGGCATCCCAACATGAAAACAAAAGGCATGGGCATGAAGTACAGGTAAAGCATGACAAAACATGAACACAGAGCTATCTCCAGAAATCACTAGATCAAGCTCAAAAGGACATGGCAAGATTGCAAATAACATCAGTTTCAGACTTCGCAGAAAATAACATCAGGTTGCAATGTTTAGAGCTATAAAACAACATGCTACAGGAAATTAACATGGCAAACAAAGGCATGGCACAAATCTACTAGTTTCATATAACAAAAGTCCCTTAATGACCATGAGCCAAAAGGGCAAAGAAAATATGATGGCACCCATGTAAACATGGCAAATGATGTGACAGATTCATACATGGTAGGAACAACAATAAGTAGGCATGTTGGTGAGCTTGTACAACTCACCGCAAAGCAACACATGGCATGGCAAGGTGACCAACAGTAAGAATACATGTTTATGAAGCTAAGTATGGCAATAGCATGGTCATAGGGTGCATGGATCACTAACAAAACACATGGCAAAACTGAACTTAATGTTAATAGGCTGACAACAACATTATTTAGCAATTTGAGAGCAAGATAACAAGCTAAAGTAGGCTATAAATAAAACTAGGGCCATGGACGGATAGAGCATGACATGTATAACAAAAAATCCTTAGTGAACATCTCTAGATTATGCATACAATGACTTGTAGCAGCAGGTTTACATAGCATCATGATATAGCAGATTCAGACTAGCAAAACAGCAACATCAAGTACCCTACTTCACGAGCTCAAATAACTCACTACATGACTCACAAAAATACATGGATTGCACCACTGTAAAGATGGCATGATGTAGCTCAAAACTCATGTAGAGCTCATGCTCATAGGATGCACACATCAAATGCAAAAAAATGACAAATCATCAAGTTCTGTTAACAGACAACAGATAACATCACATAGCAGTCTTGCAACGATGATTAGGGCATCAAGATGAGCTCCAACAAACATGGCACAATGGAATGAAATGTAGAGCATCTCCCAATGAACATTTCGACATATTACACTCAACAAACGGAGCCACACACATGAAGTTACAGCAGGTCAAAATATGCAACATTTTATGAGGTTTTGGGGACAGCAGAAATCAACCTCAAGAGGGGGGCGAAGTCAACGCGGGCGGCAGTGGCTCCGGTGGGTCGGGGCAGTCCGGCGAGGCGCGGGGAAGGGCGGAGGAGGCCGCGGGTGGCCAGATTTGGCCGGATCCGGGCCCGGGGATTCCGTTCCCGACGGTGAGAAGCTCCGGCAAGGCGCGGGGAGGAAAGCTCCGGCGGCGGCAGCAACCTGCGGGAGAGAGAGAGAGAGGCAGACGCCATGAGGGAGAGGGAGAAGGGAGGAGAACGAAGGAGAGGGCGGCGGGGCTCCGACCTGGGTCGAGGACTCCGGCCACGGCAGCCGGGCGATCTCCGGCGAGGCGGTGGGGCACGAGGCCTCGGGGTCGAGAGGGAGCTCGGGGCGGAGGCGAGCGCCGTGGGGCGGCGGCGCAGACCGGGCCTCGGCCCAGATCGGGGCCCAGGCGGGCCTGCTGCGGGCTCTAGAGGGCCCGGCACGGTGGGAAGGCACGGGAGGGCAGGTGTCCGCCCCTGGTTGGCTCCAGGCGGGTGGGAGGCGGCGCTGACCAGTGGGAGCGCGCCACTTGGCGGTGGGGAGACGATGTGGCGGCGCCAAGTGGCGAGGAGGGACCAGGTGGTGCGGAAACGGAGGTGGGAGGCGGCGGAGATCCCGAGGAGGAAGGGGAAGCTGCGGCTGGGGGTTAGGGGAGGCTAGGGCCTGCCCGAAATGGCATGGGAGGGGTTTAAATAGGGTAGGTGCTAGGGTTAGGAGGGTTAGTGGGCTGTGAAGAGGGGGCTTAGTATTGGGGAACGTAGCAGAAATTCAAAATTTTCCTACGTGTCACCAAGATCTATCTACGGAGAAACCACAACGAGGGGAAGGAGAGTGCATCTACATACCCTTGTAGATCGCTAAGCGGAAGCGTTCAAGAGAATGGTGTTGAAGGAGTCGTACTCGTCGTGATCCAAATCACCGGAGATCCTAGTGCCGAACGGACGGCACCTCCGCGTTCAACACACGTACAGCCCGGTGACGTCTCCCATGCCTTGATCCAGCAAGGAGAGAGGGAGAGGTTGAGGAAGACTCCATCCATCAGCAGCACAACGGCATGGTGGTGATGGAGGAGCGTGGCAATCGTGCAGGGCTTCGCCAAGCACCGCGGGAGAGGAGAAGGGAGAGAGGTAGGGCTGCGCTAGGGAGAGGTCAAAACTCATGTGTTGGCAGCCCCAAAACCCTCAAGTATATATAGGGGAGAGGGAGGGGGTGTGCACCCTCTAGGGTTTCCACCCCAAGGGGTGCGGCAGTCCCAATCCCATCTAAGGGTGGCGGCCAAGGGGGGAGAGGGGAAACTTGCCCCAAGTTAGGTGGAAGCACCCCCTCCCTAAACCCTAGGCGCCTTGGGCCCTTGTGGGGGGGGGAGGGCGCACCAGCCCACATGGGGCTGGTCCCCTCCCACACTTGGCCCATGCAGCCCTCCGGGGATGGTGGCCCCACTTGGTGGACCCCCGGGACCCTCCCGGTGGTCCCGGTACGTTACCGATAAAACCCAAAACTTTTCTGGTGACCAAAACAGGACTTCCCACATATAAATCTTTACCTCCGGACCATTCCGGAACTCCTCGTGACGTCCGGGATCTCATTCGGGACTCCGAACAACATTCGGTAACCACATACAAACTTCCTTTATAACCCTAGCGTCATCGAACCTTAAGTGTGTAGACCCTACGGGTTTGGGAGACATGTAGACATGACCGAGACGTTCTCCGGTCAATAACCAACAGAGGGATCTGGATACCCATGTTGGCTCCCACATGTTCCACGATGATCTCATCGGATGAACCATGATGTCAAGGACTCAATCGATCCCGTATACAATTCCCTTTGTCTAGCGGTATTGTACTTGCCCGAGATCGATCGTCGGTATACCGATACCTTGTTCAATCTCGTTACCGGCAAGTCTCTTTACTCGTTCCGTAACACATCATCCCGTGATCAACCCCTTGGTCACATTGTGCACATTATGATGATGTCCTACCGAGTGGGCCCAGAGATACCTCTCCATTTACACGGAGTGACAAATTCCAGTCTCGATTCGTGCCAACCCAACAGACACTTTCGGAGATACCTGTAATGCACCTTTATAGCCACCCAGTTATGTTGTGACGTTTGGTACACCCAAAGCATTCCTATAGTACCCGGGAGTTGCACAATCTCATGGTCTAAGGAAAAGATACTTGACATTAGAAAAGCTTTAGCATACGAACTACGATCTTTGTGCTAGGCTTAGGATTGGGTCTTGTCCATCACATCATTCTCCTAATGATGTGATCCCGTTATCAATGACATCCAATTTCCATGGTCAGGAAACCTTAACCATCTATTGATCAACGAGCTAGTCAACTAGAGGCTTACTAGGGACCTGGTGTTGTCTATGTATCCACACATGTATCTGAGTTTCCTATCAATACAATTATAGCATTGATAATAAATGATTATCATGAACAAGGAAATATAATAATAACTAATTTATTATTGCCTCTAGGGCATATTTCCAACAGTCTCCCACTTGCACTAGATTCAATAATCTAGTTCACATCGCCATGTGATTAACACTCACAGGTCACATCGTCATGTGACCAACATCCAAAGAGTTTACTAGTGTCACTAAACTAGTTCACATCATCATGTGATTAAGACTCAATGAGTTCTGGGGTTTGATCATGTTTTGCATGTGAGAGAAGTTTTAGTCAACGGGTCTGCAACATTCAGATCCGTATGTACTTCACAAATCTCTAGGTCATATTGTAAATGCTGCTTCCATGCTCCACTTGGAGCTATTCGAAATGGTCGCTCCACTATACGTATCCGGTTTGCTACTCAGAGTCATTCGGATAGGTGTTAAAGCTTGCATCGTCGTAACCCTTTACGCCGAACTCTTTATCACCTCCATAATCGAGAAACATGTCCTTATTTACTCCAAGGACAATTTTGACCGATGTCCAATGATCCATTCCTGGATCATTCTTGTACCCCTTGACTGACTCATGGCAAGGCACACTTCCACTGCGGTACACAGCATAGCATACTATAGAGCCTACGTCTGAAACATAGGGGACGGCCTTCGTCCTTTGTCTCTCTTCTACCGTGGTCGAGCTTTAACTCTTAACTTCATACCTTACAACTCAGGCAAGAACTCCTTCTTTGACTTGTCCATCTTGAACTCCTTCAAGATCACGTCAAGGTATGTGCTCATTTGAAAGTATTATTAAGCATTTTGATCTATCTTATAGATCTTGACGCTTATTGTTCAAGTAGCCTAATCCAGGTTTTCTAATTGAAAAACACTTTTCAAATAACCCTACATGCTTTCCAGAAATTCTACATCATTTCTGATCAACAATATGTCAACAACATATACTCATCAGAAATTCTATAGTGCTCCCACTCACTTCTTTGGAAATACAAGTTTCTCATAAACTTTGTATAAACCCAAAATCTTTGATCATCTTATCAAAGTGCATATTCTAACTCCGAGATGCTTACTCCAGTCCAAGGAAGGATCGCTGGAGCTAGCATACATTTTAGCATCCTTAGGATCGACAAAACCTTTCTGATTGTATCACATACAACCTTTCGTTACGAAGACTGGTAAGGAAACTCGTTTTGACATCCATCTACCAGATTTCATAAATGCAGCTAATGCTAACATGATTCCGACGGACTTAAGCATCGCTACGGATGAGAAAATCTCATCGTAGTCAACTCCTTGAACTTGTGAAAAACTCTTCACCACAAGTCGAGCTTCATAGGCGGTGACATTACCGTCCACGTCCGTCTTCTTCTTAAAGATCCATTTATCTCAATGGCTTGCCGATCATCAGGCAAGTCCACCAAAGTCCATGCTTTGTTCTGATACATGGATCCTATCTCGAATTTCATGGCTTCTAACCATTTGTTGGAATTTGGGCCCACCATCGCTTCTCCATGGCTCGTAGGTTCATTGTTGTCTAACAACATGACCTTCAAGATAGGATTACTGTACCACTCTGAAGTAGTACGCATCCTTGTCACCCTACGAGGTACGGTAGTGACTTGATCCAAAACTTCATGATCACTATCATAAGCTTCTACCTCACTTGTTGTAGGCGCCACAGGAACAACTTCCTGTGCCCTGCTACACACTTGTTGAAGTGATGGTTCAATAACCTCATCAAGTATCCACCATCCTCCCACTCAATTCTCGAGACAAACCTTTCCTCGAGAAAGGACCCGATTCAAGAAACAATCCCTATTGCTTTCGGATCTGAATTATGAGGTATACCCAACTTTTTTGGGTGTTCTATGAAGATGCATTTTATCTGCTTTGGGTTCGAGCTTATCAACCTGAAACTTTTTCACATAAGCATCGCAGCCCCAAAGTTTTAAGAAACGACAACTTAGGTTTCTCCAAACCATAGTTCAAACGGTGTCGTCTCAACAGAATTACGTGGTGCCCTATAAAGTGAGTGTGGTTGTCTCTAATGCCTAACCCATGAACGATAGTGGTAATTCGATAAGAGACATCATGGTATGCACCATATCCAATAGGGTGCGACTATGATGTTCGGACACACCATCACACTATGGTGTTCCAGGCGGTATTAATTGTGAAACAATTTCCACAATGTCTTAATTGCGTGCCAAAGATCGTAACTCAGATACTCATCTCTATGATCATATCATAGACATTTTATCCTCTTGTCACGATGATCTTCAACTTCACTCTAAAATTACTTGAACCATTCAATAATTCAGACTTGTGTTTCATCAAGTAAATATACTCAGCATCTATTCAAATCATCCATGAAGTAAGAACATAACGATATCCACTGCGTGCCTCAGCACTCATTGGACTGCACACATCAAAATGTATTACTTCCAACAAGTTGCTTTCTTGTTCCATTTTGCTGAAAACGAGACTTTCAGTCATCTTGTCCATGTGGTATGATTTGCATGTCTCAAGTGATTCAAAATCAAGTGAGTCCAAAACGGTCCATTTGCATGGAGTTTCTTCATGCATATACACCAATAGACATGGTTCACATGTCTCAAACTTTTCAAAAAACGAGTGAGTCCAAAGATCCATCAACATGGAGCTTCTTCATGCGTTTTATACCAATATGACTTACATGGCAGTGCCACAAGTAGGTGGTACTATCATTACTATCTTATATCTTTTGGCATGAAAATGTGTATCACTACGATCGAGATTCAATAAACCATTCCTTTAGGTGCAAGACCATTGAAGGTATTATTCAAATAAATAGAGTAACCATTATTCTCCTTAAATGAATAACTGTATTGCGATAGACATAATCCAATTATGTCTATGTTCAACGCAAACACCAAATGACAATTATTCAGGTTTAATACTAATCTTGATGGTGGAGGGAGCGTGCGATGTTTGATCACATCAAACTTGGAAACACTTCCAACACATATCGTCAGCTCACCTTTAGCTAGTCTCCGTTTATTCTGTAGCTCTTTTATTTCGAGTTACTAACACTTAGCAACCGAACTGGTATCTTAATACCCTGGTGCTACTAGGAGTACTAGTAAAGTACATATTAACATAATGTATATCCAATATACTTCTATCGACCTTGCCAGCCTTCTCATCTACCAAGTATCTAGGGTAATTCTGCTCCAGTGGATGTTCCCCTTATTACAGAAGCACTTAGTCTCGGGTCTGGGTTCAACCTTGGGTTTCTTCATTAGAGCAGCAGCTGATTTGCTGTTTCATGAAGTATCCCTTCTTGCCCTTGCCCCTCTTTGAAACTAGTGGTTTCACCAACCATCAACAATTGATGCTCCTTCTTGATTTCTACTTTCGCGGTGTCAAACATCGCGAATACCTCAAGGATCATCATATCTATCCCTGATATGTTATAGTTCAGCACGAAGCTCTAGCAGCTTGGTGGCAATGACTTTGGAGAAACATCACTATCTCATCTGGAAGATCAACTCTCACTCGATTCAAGTGATTGTTGCACTCAGACAATCTGAGCACAAGCTCAACGATTGAGCTTTTCTCCCTTAGTTTGCAGGCTAAGAAAATCATCGGAGGTCTTATACCTCTTGACGTGGGCACGAGCCTGAAATCCCAATTTCAGCCCTCGAAACATCTCATATGTTCCGCGACATTTCGAAAATGTCTTTGGTGCCTCAACTCTAAACCGTTTAACTGAACTATCAAGTAGTTATCAAAACGTGTATGTCCGATGTTCGCAACATCCACAGACGACGTTTGGGGTTCAGCACACTGAGCGGTGCATTAAGTACATAAGCTTTCTACTGTCCGCATAGTTGCTACTATCAACAACTATATTTTTCTCTAGGAACATATCTAAACAGTGGAACTAAAGCGCGAGCTTACGACATAGTTTGCAAAGATCTTTTGACTATGTTTAGGATAATTAAGTTCATCTTATGAACTCCCACTCAGATAGACATCCCTCTAGTCATCTAAGTGATTACATGATCCGAGTCAACTAGGCCGTGTCCGATCATCACGTGAGACGGACTAGTCATCATGGGTGAACATCTTCATGTTGATCGTATCTACTATACGACTCATGCTCGACCTTTCGGTCTCTTGTGTTTCGAGGCCATGTCTGTACATGCTAGGCTCGTCAAGTCAACCTAAGTGTTTCGCGTGTGTAAATCTGGCTTACACCCGTTGTATGTGAACGTAAGAATCTATCACACCCGATCATCACGTGGTGCTTCGAAACGACGAACTTTCGCAATGGTGCACAGTTAGGGGGAACACTTTCTTGAAATTTTAATGAGGGATCATCTTATTTACTACCGTCGTTCTAAGCAAATAAAATGCATAAACATGATAAACATCACATGCAATCAAATAGTGACATGATATGTCCAATATCATTTTGCTCCTTTTGATCTCCATCTTCGGGGCTCCATGATCATCATCGTCACCGGCATGACACCATGATCTCCATCATCATGATCTCCATCATCGTGTCTTCATGAAGTTGTCTCGCCAACTTATTACTTCTACTACTATGGCTACCGGTTAGCAATAAAGTAAAGTAATTACATGGCGTTGTTTAATGACACGCAGGTCATACAATAAATAAAGACAACTCCTATGGCTCCTGCCGGTTGTCATACTCATCGACATGCAAGTCGTGATTCCTATTACAAGAACATGATCAATCTCTTACATCACATATCATTCATCACATTCTTCTTGGACATATCACATCACATAGCATACCCTGCAAAAACAAGTTAGACGTCCTCTAATTGTTGTTTGCATGTTTTATGTGGCTGCTATGGGTTTCTAGCAAGAACGTTTCTTACCTACGTAAAAACCACAATGTGATATGTCAATTGCTATTTACCCTTCATAAGGACCCTTTTCATCGAATCCGATCAGACTAAAGTGGGAGAGACTGGCACCCGCTAGCCACCTTATGCAACAAGTGCATGTCAGTCGGTGGAACCTGTCTCACGTAAGAGTACGTGTAAGGTCGGTCCGGTCCGCTTCATCCCACGATGCCGCCGAATCAAGATTGGACTAGTAACGGTAAGCATATTGAACAACATCAATGCCCACAACTATTTTGTGTTCTACTCGTGCAAAGAATCTACGCAATAGACCTAGCTCATGATGCCACTGTTGGGGAACGTAGCAGAAATTCAAAAATTTCCTATGTGTCACCAAGATCTATCTACGGAGAAACCAGCAACGAGGGGAAGGAGAGTGCATCTACATACCCTTGTAGATCGCTAAGCGGAAGCGTTCAAGAGAACGGGGTTGAAGGAGTCGTACTCGTCGTGATCCAAATCACCGGAGATCCTAGTGCCAAACGGACGACACCTCCGCGTTCAACACACGTACAGCCCGGTGACGTCTCCCATGCCTTGATCCAGCAAGGAGAGAGGGAGAGGTTGAGGAAGACTCCATCCAGCAGCAGCACAACGGCATGGTGGTGATGGAGGAGCGTGGCAATCCTGCAGGGCTTCGCCAAGCACCGCGGGAGAGGAGAAGGGAGAGAGGTAGGGCTGCGCCAGGGAGAGGTCAAAACTCATGTGTTGGCAGCCCCAAAACCCTCAAGTATATATAGGGGACAGGGAGGGGGGTGCGCCCCCTCTAGGGTTTCCACCCCAAGGGGTGCGGCAGCCCCAATCCCATCTAAGGTTGGCGGCCAAGGGGGGAGAGGGGAAACTTGCCCCCCAAGTTAGGTGGAAGCACCCCCTCCCCAAACCCTAGGCACCTTGGGCCCTTGTGGGGGGGGGGCGCACCAGCCAACCTGGGGCTGGTCCCCTCCCACACTTGGCCCATGCAGCCCTCCGGGGATGGTGGCCCCACTTGGTGGACCCCCGGGACCCTCCCGGTGGTCCCGGTACGTTACCGATAAAACCCGAAACTTTTTCGGTGACCAAAACAGGACTTCCCATATATAAATCTTTACCTCCGGACCATTCCGGAACTCCTCGTGACATCCGGGATCTCATCCGAGACTCTGAACAACATTCGGTAACCACATACAAACTTCCTTTATAACCCTAGCGTCATCGAACCTTAAGTGTGTAGACCCTACGGGTTCGGGAGACATGTAGACATGACCGAGACGTTCTCCGGTCAATAACCAACAGCGGGATCTGGATACCCATGTTGGCTCCCACATGTTCCACGATGATCTCATCGGATGAACCATGATGTCAAGGACTCAATTGATCCCGTATACAATTCCCTTTGTCTAGCGGTATTGTACTTGCCCGAGATTCGATCACCGGTATACCGATACCTTGTTCAATCTCGTTACCGGCAAGTCCCTTTACTCGTTCCGTAACACATTATCCCGTGATCAACCCCTTGGTCACATTGTGCACATTATGATGATGTCCTACCGAGTGGGCCCAGAGATACCTCTCCGTTTACACGGAGTAACAAATCCCAGTCTCGATTCGTGCCAACCCAACAGACACTTTCGGTGATACCTGTAATGCACCTTTATAGCCACCCAGTTACGTTGTGACGTTTGGTACACCCAAAGCATTACTACGGTATCCGGGAGTTGCACAATCTCATGGTCTAAGGAAAAGATACTTGACATTAGAAAAGTTTTAGCATACGAACTACGATCTTTGTGCTAGGCTTAGGATTGGGTCTTGTCCATCACATCATTCTCCTAATGATGTGTTCCCGTTATCAATGACATCCAATGTCCATGGTCAGGAAACCTTAACCATCTATTGATCAACGAGCTAGTCAACAAAAGGCTTACTAGGGACCTGGTGTTGTCTATGTATCCACACATGTATCTGAGTTTCCTATCAATACAATTATAGCATGGATAATAAATGATTATCATGAACAAGGAAATATAATAATAACTAAATTATTATTGCCTCTAGGGCATATTTCCAACACTTAGGCTGAGAGGAGAGAGGAGAAATGTAGCCCGGCAATGGTTTCGGAGACCGAAACATCCGACGAAGATACCGACAGTGATGCCGCTCTAAGTCTAACGGTTGGGCAGTCAAACGGACTCCGAATGCGACGAAATTTGACAGGCGGTCTACCTACGCTATAACAAGACCGCACGCCAAGTTTCACCCCATTCCGAGAACATTTTTAGGCCACTCATAAAAATAATATTCGGAGGTGTCGCGGGCATGTGCGAGTGTGTCTGGACTCCGAACGGACAACGGAGAGAACCGGGAGGACCCAAACGGTTGCAAGTTTTGAAAAACATGCAGATGAACTACAAATAATGACATGGAAAAATGCAACACTCAAGCAAACGGCATGGCAAAGACGGCGAATAACTGGCAGACATCTGGCGCATCAAATCCGGGGCGTTACATGTGCTAAGCAAAGCTGCTAGCAGCAGGAGGCGGGAGGTGGTCCCGGCGGCGCTGGAGGAAGAAGACTAGAGATTGAAGATGGATGCTTGTCGTTGGATGTAAATCCAACGTCTAACATGTCAGAATCATTTGTTGACTAAATTGATAATGACTTGCGTTGGCTTCGACCTATTGGCCCACATTTCAGCCTCCAAAAATGTGGCACGTATTCAACCCATTTTTTCAGAATTTACAGTGTTTTTTTTGCGTGGTAGAATTTACAGTCAATTTGATCTTTTTTTTTGAATTACAGCCATTAGCTAGGTTGGGTGAACAAATAATGTACCATCCATGCGGCCCATTTATTTTATTTCCTAAAAAATTACACGCCATTTGCACTTTCTCGAAATACACGATTTTGCTAGGCTGATTCTAATTATAATGTTGGGTTGGGCCAACAATGTTATCAAAAAATAAAAAGGGACCGAGCATTTTGTTATAAATATATTTAAATAATAAGTGATATTGTTACATTCGTCCTTAAATCTTACCAAGCTTTTGTAAACAATCACTAGGACTTTCATGCCAAAACAATCCAGGATTTTATTGTTACAAATTATTTTTATAAGTTAATAAGATGTGGGATATTGTTTTCTTACATATGTCAGTATCTGTTAAATATATGATGACAATAAAAATAATATATAATAACATATAAAATAATATAAATATATATAATATAGTTAGAAGGGAAACATAAGTTGGACCCGGCGTTCCTATTCTTATATAGAAAAATGGAACAGACCTCTGTGTTTTCTTCAAAAAAATACATAAATTGGGCTGCCGATAGTCAGGAAAAATAAAACCTCAGATGGGAGGTCCATAGGCCGGTCGATACATGATGGCCCTCAAGAAAATACAAACAGGCCTATGGACCTCCCATCCGAGGTCGTGGGCTGCGCATGTTAAAAATGAAAGCCTAGACGGGGCAGCCTAAAACCCAGCTGATACTTGCTACCCCAGTGATAATAAATGATACCTGCCAGCTCCCCGGCTTCGTTGCAAATTTATCTCCTATAGTAACTACGTTGAAGCACCTAAAAAATGTAACTATGTTGACAAACCCATGGGCCCCAATGTCAATATAGCAGTAGGTGGAAGTATTTTTTCGATGAGGCACTTGCTTGCGTACGGCCATAGACCTGGTGGGTCCCGACTGTCCGCCTCTCCACGTACAGTCCTCTCCAGATTCCTCTCGTTTGTTCAGCATGTTCACAAGGGCAGACTGCGGCGTCACGGCAAGCGCACAAAGGCGCGGGAGGGGATCTGACCACCTAAGGAAGTGCATTATTATTAACGAAACTACTGAACTAGCCTAGTGGCCAAGTGACACTACCCGACAACTGTTCCGCCCGGGTTCGATTCCACCTGTGCAGGGAAAATATCTCCAAATTTTTTGCCTCTGCCTTTATTGACATGTGGGTCCCCATTGTCATCTACGCACACCACGTCAAACACTTACCAAAGCTTCGTCCCTCGTTTTCTCTGTGTTTCGCACACTCGACATTGTGTGGGCATTTTGACTGTGCATCATATGAAGATGTGCTATGCATGAATGTTGACTAGCATGATGTTAGCTGGCTGGTAGTTCCATTTTCGACCATGAATAAAACTTCCAACATGATGTTAACCCTGTTTGAAAAGGCCGTGTTAATATAAATGCTCTGCCTCTGAAAGTTGCAGTTTCTTATCTGAAACTGAACTTGCGGTTTCTTATCTGAAATTGAAACTTGCATTTTTCTTCTCTGAGAATCACATTGTCTGCACTTTTATACTCCTATGAAACTACATTTTTTAAGTGCTAAAAATAGATCTCTAGAATTCATAAAATACTTCATATGCTCAATACTGCAAATCTGAAATTCAAAAGACATTCATATCTGAAAGTACTCTCAAAATACACAAACAAAACACAATTCACAACCTGCAAATACTGACAACCCTAAGCTCCTCCTGACAATTCACAACCTTCCCAACTATTGGGCTAGGGGGGCAGTCCCCTCCTATTCCTCGGCGGCAGACAGCCGCCCTTTGAGACGATGTGAACGGTGAGGGAGAGGATTGCGTGGAAGCATCATCGAGGCAACTGCTTTTCTCCTCTTGTAGTTGGGTTCGGTCGATGAAGACTCTACCGGCTTGCTCTGGCAGGACACCCTCACAAACGGCACCCTGTAAATGCTCGATCCTTCAATCTCTGGTGGATGCTCCATCTGGGATCGATACGCCCACCACCGCTCCCTCACGATCGGATTCGGTGAATCTGTTTGCTCCATGGCCCAGAGGAGCAGCTCTATGTACTCCGGCGCGACTCCCTCCGGGAGTATCGCCGCCTTTTTGCTCTGTTGCAGATATTTGGCCATGGATGTCGCCACCGCCGCTAGTTGGTCCTTGTTGTCAAACTAAGACTGTATCTCCAACATCCTAGCTAGCTTCACAGGGTCCCCGTCTGTGATCCTCACGTATCGATTGTACTCCTCCATCGATCTACTTCTCCACAACACCTTCACTCGCCGGCGGTGGTTTTTGAATGGAAGAGGACAGGAGCAGCACTGGTTTTGGATTAGAACGGGAGAGGAGCGACACTGGTTTTGGACTGGAACAGGAGAGGAGGGGCGGTGGTTTTGAAATGGAAGAGGAGAGGAGCAGTGCTGGATTTAGATTGGAACAGGAGAGGAGCGGCGGTGGTTTAAGAGGAGAAGATCGGAAGAGCGGTGCTAGTCTTGGAAGTATTTTTTTGTTGTTTTGCGTATTTTGGGTCCAAGTTTGACCACGTACTGTATTTGACAAGCAAAATGTGAATGCATGTCACCAGAAATTGTATCGTTTGGTTCGTATCTGAATGTACTTTCAAATTATATTATTTTTGCAACGTATAACATATATTTTATGTGCAAAAATCATGGTCAATTATGACCCGGAATAAAAGGGAGACAATTGAAGGGTAAATTGATTTTGATTTTGATTTTGATCCAGTCACAGCGCGCCGGCCCTCTCGTCCAATCCTAAATTGCTGTTGCACGCTCCTCTCCCTCTTCTCCATTACAAAACCACCTCCTCTCCTGTCCATCATCTCCATTCCAAAACCACCGTCTCGCCTCTTCCTCTTCTGATCTTCTCCATTGCAAAGCCACCTCCTCTCCTCTCCATCATCTCCATTCCAAAACCACCATCTTGCCTCTCCCTCTTCTCTATTGCAAGACCATCGTCTCTCCTCCCATCTTCCAAAGCTAGCACCGGACCACTCAGAAGGACATCTATGGAGAGGATGCAGCAGCGAATCAAGCAGATCGCCGGCGGCGACCAGGCAAAGTTAGACAGGTTGAAGGAGATCCTTACTTGGTTTGACAATGAGTGGGAGATTTCGAGGATGGTGCGGGCCATGTGGCAATGTATGCAAAAGAGTGAGACGGCGGCGATGAGGGCGGCGATCTACATGTACTCCTCGGCGGCAGTCACGCCGCAGTCCTCCGAGTTCATCGAATATCTCCTCTGGGCGATGGAGCAGACAGATTCGCCCGAGGAGACAGTCAGGCGGAGGTGGTGGGCGTACAGGTCGAAGGTCGAGCACCCAGAGGATAACGAATCGATCGAGTATGGTGTGCCGTTCGTGAGGGTGCAGAGCCAGCCGGAGCCACAGGAGTATTCGTTCTCCCACCGCAAGAGGAGGCCGGATGGCGCGACGTCGCTTCCCCGCCGTTCTCCACGGTTCCCTCGACGCTCGCCTCGTTTCAACGGCGACGGTAGGGTTTAAGGTAAGTTTCGCACTAACCTAATCTTCCACCTGCTCATGCTTACAATCAGTCTCCGAGTACTACGCCAATCACCCTAAAATAGCTCTGGACCTTTGGGTCAAAGTTGTGACACAGTGTACAAATAAAGAAAAATAAATTGGTGCTTCTTTCAGAAAAGAGTACTCCCTAGAAAACTGCCAATATAAGCTACTAGTATTTGGTTAGAGGATTTGCTGCCGAGAAAGATCCGTCCACAGAGAGCGCCACACATCCCACTAGTGGTGGTGCATACCAATGCGTGAATGCAGCATGGTTGGTGTTGGTAATTTTTATTTGGCACACCTCGCACTCTGCATATGTGCCGGTTCCATACGTACATTTGTGGAGTTCCACCAAAATGTAGCTGAATAAAGTTGTTTGCACAGATAATGAAAAAGCGTGAGTACATTATAGTGGCACTAGTTGATGGAACACAAAAAATAAATAGAAGAAAATATTGCGATAGTATCATAGTATTCCATGTTATGAGGGCGAGATGGGCCCTGTGACGCCTCATACAGTACGCCTCATACTGGACATCGTCCCAAGTCTCCTAGATACACCTTCTGCCAGTGATGAACATCAGTGTACAATGGTAGTACAAGGAAGCGCCTTGAGACATTCAAATCTCTATTTTTTGTACAGATCAACTAAAATTAAGCAACCCAGTTTACAGAAACGCTTAAACATTAACAATGGGACAAGTTGATGAAACATACATTAACAAAGAGAAACACTTTCTTTATCTACATTGGAAATGAAATGATAGAGATGACACTCGCTCTATTTTAACTGTATTATTACTTCATTTTATCAATGACACTAGGGTTGAGCAGGTGGCAAACAAGGTGTATCGTGCGTCGTAAGGAAGGAGGCCGGGGGTGCTTAGACTGGGATGCTGAAGCTGGCTCTTTCAGTCACCAACATGGATGATTCAATTCATGGGACCTTTTGGTGCAGTTCACCTAAAATGAAGCAATGTCCCGTGAGCTAGCAGCTTCTTCAAAAAAAATTAAGAAAAGGGCTCCAGCCCCGGTTCCATTTCCATCAGAAAATGAAACCCACAGAGCTTCTTCTTCACTAGTTGCAATAAAATTGAGGAACATCAAGGTTAGTTGTGAAGCTCCTGGAATGCTCAACTATAATTAGGATATCATTTGTGCAGTTCAACTAAGATCGAGCGTGAAATGTATATCTTTGTTTGCACAAAAAAGGTGGAAAGGATGGTGACTAACAAGTGATGAAACATGCATCAAATGAAAAGAAGCATGTTCCTTATCTGAATGGCAATCCTACAAGGATAGTAGCAATTTCTAAAGCAGTGGCATAGCTAGATATTAGTGTGGGCATTAGGATTAACTATGACAACCGTTAAGTACGACATTACTTTGGGCACCGAAGAGTAGGCGGACCAGGACAGTTGCATTTCTAACGAAAAGAACCAACTTATCTTAATGGGAAATTTAGAAGACATGTAAAAAAGTGCCATTGATTCATATTACTGGAGGCATTACATTGAAAACAACATTGGTTTAACGTGTCCTTACTTTTAACAGTGCGACTACTACATTTTACCAGTGGCATTACATAAGAGTGGCTCGGGGCAACAAACATCAGAACAGGATATCTGGGTTGGTCCCATTTTTGTTCAGTATAGCTACCATATACTATGTGAGGCTAGCAAATCTAGTGCTCGACTTACTCTGTTGACTTGTCCCCCAGTCCCCACTTTCTTTCCTTTTTCAACCAATAGATCGGGTTTATATTGAGTTTGTACTGTGTTTCCCTTTATTTCCCTATTAGACCTAGAGACAAGTTGGATAGCCACTCTCTGCTACTTTTCGCCCCCATTATTTCCTCTTTCGACCAAGTCCTAGATTCAGGTAACAAATCCTCCCCCACCCCCACCCCCTTTCTTCCTTGTTTGAACCAAGTAGTACTAGATTCGAGTGCATGAACTAGTTTTACCTCTTAAACGTAAAAAAAGGTGGTTTTTGAACAGCCGATCGATCCTATCTACGAGGGGGCCTGACAAATAGTAAAAGATACAACTGCAGCGACGTCAGGAGCTCGGGAAGTAGAGCAAGGCCGGTTTCGAAGGAAGTTATACCTGATGGTCATCGGGATGTCGCGAGGTGGGCGGCGGGAGGCCGGATCTTCCCACACTACGGCAGCGAGGAAGAAGGGGTCGGAGGCCCTCCCTCGCCAGCGGTGCTTGGGAGAGAACGGCAAGGCAGGCTGATCGGGACACGCCAGCAGTGGGTAAGAGCCCTCGCCGAGGACGACCGCATGAACATTGCACGTTCTCACCTTCCCCGACAGAGAGGATCCGGCTGGATCTATGACCAGCGGTGAGCAGAGAGAGAGAGAGTGTGTGTGGCCACCGCTGTCGTGTTTAGATCTGGAGAGGCCGAGACAGTGTGAAAAGAGCAACACTAGCAAGCAATCACGGAGGCTCCTGCCTATATAGTGGAGTAGTACTAGTTTTCTTTTGTCTACGGAAGCCGGCTTGACCTCGGCAATGACTGTCGAGAAGTCTTCATGCACGTGGCCCGGAGGCGCAGTTGTCGTCATTTTGATCTGAAGCGCCGGATTATAACATATAGCACGAAAAAATGCCACATGACAAGAAATCATAACCTCACTGCCCAAAGGAGACAACATGAACCCCGATGGACAAACTAGACGAGGAACAAAGCTCAAATTAAACATAAACTCGTAGAAAAGGAGTCCGTCGATAGATGTCCTAATTAACATAGCCGGCTTGACCTAGATAGTAGCCGAGTAGTCTTCGTGCATGTGCCCCAATGACTAGCCCAACTTAGTTGTCGCTGTTTAACCCTCACAATGATCCAAAGCACATGACACCTAATTTTGCGAAATGACAATAAACCTTTTTTTAGATTTCTTACCACAACTACAGCCATGTACAACACAACCTGCACGATATGTAGACGATAGCGAATCCATGCGTGTCTGCTGGAGTCTGGTCACATGCATGGATGAACTGATATTTTGTGTCTTGCAGGGATTGTCCAGGCACCAACATAGTACAACACTTCTCTAGTACTATCGCTTGTCTCCCTCTTCTATTAAGTCACCCGACTTGCGGGGCCGGGGAGTGTGCCTATGGTCGGTTCTCAATTGCGGTCCCACATGTGTGTGCAAACGCAATATGACGCGCGTTCCATTCAGAGAGCAGCATGCCAGACCGACCGACCGTCTGGGGTGCGACACGAACGCGACGGGCGTGCTGTATACTCTGTACATGTGTACCGCCATTTTTTAGAGGCTTTACTCCATGGCGCAATCCATGGATACAAAATTAGTATACTGTACTATTTAAAAGTCGAGGGCGGGGCTTTTCCTGCACAGTAGGCGGGATAGTTCCGCCTACTTGGTTCGACAGAGACGCGAGAAGACAAGGGAGTAAGCTGCTGCAAACGTAGGGCTGTGTGATTTGACAGCGAGTTACTGTTGGACAGGTGGGGCCACGTGATTTGACTTGCCATTATCATTTTAATTGTGGTGCTACGACCGGTGTGAGTCTCCCAATTCCTGACCACCTCCATACAGGTGCCTCTCCCAATGCTCCACCATGTAGTAGAGGCTGGCTCTTGCACGAGAGCCCACTTCTCCACTTTTTCCTTGCCTCTCTTTCCTCCACATATGCAAAAATGCCATGTAAAGCGCACTACTGTACTTAGGTTGGTCGTAATGGAGAGTATCATATACTAGTATCAGGCATATGATACTTTTGTATGGTACTACATCCATAATGCATAGTATCATGTGTTGGTATCATAGGATAGTTTATTTATTGTCATGCATGACACACGGTAGCACATCATTGAATATGATACAGTATCATATTATGATACTCAACTCTCTCTTTTCTTCATTTAATTCGACGTCACCTCATCAAGATTGCATAGTTGGCATGCATGATACTACCTATGATACTCCCATTACAAGCAGCCTTACTTGCTCCTACAGGTGCTAAGCTTGCCACATAGGCATAGTGTCTGATGTGGCAAGTTAATCAAGAAGAGAGAGACTAGTTTGGTGACCCAAGGAAGAAACGGTGTTAAGCGCGTGTACCTAGGTGAAAAGACAATTTTGAGTCTATAGCTAATTAAATGAAGCAAACTTAGCAACAGAAAACTAATAAGCACACCATTTCATTGGAAGAGGTCACTCCTTGGCAAATGCAATAAATACTAGTACTCCATGTGTCCCATAATATAAGAACGTTTTTGGCACTACGCTAGTGTCAAAGATGTTCTTATATTATGGGATGGAGGGAGTACGAAGAAAGAGACAGAGAGAAGTAAAAATAATAAATACACTTATAGGCAACCTTATAGCTTACCTTGTTGTAGTATGAGTGACTACGTGATGACTATGTATGACATGCCAACATCAGATAGCCTAATGCACCATGTTAAATATCCAAGGGCGCGACTGCGCGAGCGACGTGACGGTCGTGGTAGGCGTGACCATGATACGGGCTGCTGGCACCCCTTGGATCTGAGATCAAACGGTCGCATGCTAAGTTGCTGAAAATTTGTAGAATAACCCTCCAGGATAGGATATTCACCCATAGGTCTAGAATCACGCCATGCAACCGTTCGATCTCAGATCCAAGGGCTCTCGGAAGCCCGTATCATGGGAGAATGGAAAGCCACTACCCTGCCGTTTGCACGCTGGCAGTTCGCTCCTACTCGTCCCTGCACGTCCTTTAATACTATGGCGGTTCGCTCCTAGTCGTCCCGTCCTTTCACATTACGGTAGTTCCACTAATCCTAACCCTCCTCCCAAATCCATGGCGTCCCAAATCTCCATGATCGGCAGTGAGTACAAGGTTACAACCATCACCGGCGATGAGTTCGACCTCATCTACACCCGCTCTTCCACGACGGTGAAAGGATGCCTTTCTCGCTTCAGACGCATGTTCGAAAACTCAGGTGATGAGTGGGTCGTTGGGCTAGATGTTGAGTACACCACAGTCCTGGGACGAGAGAAGGATCTAAAGGACGAAGAGAGGAAGAAGCCCACCGTGATCCAGGTTTGCGTGCATGACTTATGCTTGGTCTACCACATATGCCATGTCGACATTGAATGCCTGGATTTTAAGGACTTCCTCGAGAGCTACCTAGTCAAATTCGTTACTGTAGACTTTAGTAACGACAAAGAAATCCTGGGTCGGATAGGCCTCGTTGTAGGCAACCCCTTCGACCTCCAGAAGAATCGGCTGGTGTCCTCTCGTCAGCCTTCAATGCTAACCCTGGCAGGAGCCATGGTTCATCCTTCGTACGGTAAACTGGAGAAACCTCCATACATGTTTCATCGTTATGCATGGTAGAGGAATGTACTAGATATAGACCACATCCACTACGCTGCAATGGATGGCTACCTTTGTTTCAATATCTCAAGGGTTGGATGAAGAGCAAGAGCCAAGTGTGCGGTTCAAGCAAAGAAGTATCGGCCAAGAGGAAGAGGGACAAGGACGAAGTCGAGGACGTGGACGAGGACTCCGAGTAAGGTGGCAGTGTCATTGCTCATGGTGGTTCTAATGTAGTGTCTACCAGAATAGTTGCAAAGTTTAACTTCAGGTGTGCTTAATTTAATTTGAGGGGTGTGTTGTGCTGAGCCCCCAGCAGAACTATGTTGTGTTTCTTCTCGTTACTTTAACTCTTCAGTACGTACATACTAGTATTTCTTACATTTCATCTTTTAGTTGGTATAGTACTACCACTCGTTTCTTCACATTATATACGTACAATATATATGGACAACATCATATACCCAGCAGTTTAGTTGTCAAAGAATTTCAGGGTGCTTAGTTTTGTCAAAGAATTCCAGGATGCTTAGTTTTATTTGAGGGGTGGGTTGTGCTGGGCACCATTATTGTGAGTAGCCTTTTTAATAGTACTATATGCATAATTTGGCAACGAGCCCTCTCTATATGTACCACCTTTTTTTAATTTCAAGTTTTGCTCCATGGCGCAATCCATGGATACTACTACTGTACAAAAGTATACATTTTTAAAAGGCTAGAGGGCGGGGCAGTATAGCTTGGTCGGTCTCACGAGAGGCGAGGGCCTTTATGATTTGATGGCTCATTACTGCTGGAAGGCGGGGCCTTGTGATTTGACTGCTCGTATAAATGCGCCGACGACCTGAGGAGGAGCAAAGAACCGTGCGGTATACTCAAGTTTTCCACTAGAGTAGTACTACAACGGAGGAGCACGAAACATGGCAGCCCAGTGCCATATGGCGATAAACAATGATCTAATTTGCTAGTCATCTCATTGTTAGCATTATTCTATTCATTCCCTCAAAAAAAGCATTGTTCTATTCATGCCTCACAGAGAACATGACACGTGCGGGGAAACACCCGAAGCAAAAGATGAAACACAAGAGCAAAAGAAGAAGGAAGATTATCACCCCAAATGATCTAATTCATCGCAGAGTCGTAACTGCTTCTTCATCGCCTCCACGACCTCCATCTCCTTGCGCATCTCCTCCACCATCTTCTTCGTTCTGTCCATGACGTGGGATTTCTCGACGCGAGCCTTCATCATTTGTTCCATGGCTGCATTACGTACCTTGACAGCAGCCGGGTGCTTGATGTGGAGCTTCGCCAACTCCTCCTTCTATTCCATGACGAGGGCCTGCAGCAGCTTCTTCGAGCCGGCGTTCTTCTCCTTCAACAGGTCGATCTCGTGGTAGAGCTTCGCCTTGTCCTCCTGAAGTCGCAGGATTTCGCCAGTCGCCTTCTTCTTCGAGGCAATGCTCTTCTTCAGCAGCATTACCAAGCCGGCGGTCAACTCCCCCTGCTTATTGAGCTCAGCAGGCATGTCGTCGAGGCTCTCCTTCAGCAGCTCCACCAACCTTTGGATGAACTCCTTCTGCTTATTGAGGTGCTATTGAGCTGATTGGGCATGCCGTCGAGGGATAACGACTCCAGCGCCGCCGGCTCGGCATGTTCGCCTCCACGGCTAGGGCGCTCCTGGGAGCCATCGCCTGCCCGTGAGAGATCTTTCGAGGTCTCTGTGTGGCGGTGAGCCCTCTCTTTTTTTTCGCAGCCTTGGTTGCCGCTCCCTTGTTACGAGTAGTTCTCGACCTAGAGCTCTGCTCACCGGCCATGGCAAGGACGGACGAAGAAGAAGCACTTATGAGCAGGAAAGGTAGAGTAATTTTTGGTTAGGTAGATCCCCTTTTTATAACCTAAGTACTAGCACGAGTACTAATACCTGCATAGTGGGAACACGTTCAGGTTTGGTACGTACTAGTAGGTGTGATAAGGCTTTCGAATGTGATGGGAACAAGGTAAAGATTAATTGATGGTTTTGGTTTCAAGGCCCGAAACAGCTCCCGATGAGTTTAGCGGAACATAAATTTCAAGTAGACTACACTTCTCAAATGCGTATATATTATGTTACTATCAAAAATTGGCACAAAATACGAAGGAGACTAATGGAACTACTACTAGCAACCCATGATTTAACTACTCGCATGCATGCAGTGGAGTAATAATGTCTTTCTTCCACCCTCACGTCCACTCAATTTGCATGCGCTATATTAATTGATCATCAATGAAGTGAACGACTTTACATGCGTCAAATTATCACATGGGGTGGATCTTGGTACAAAATTGCGTCCGCCCGTGTACCCGCGTGTGCGTGCGATAGAATGAGTGCGTGCGTGGCATGCGTGCACATCTTCACTTTGTGCATGTACCACCAGTATGGCTCAGGGAGGACGATTACATTCTTCTGGAACGAGCAGCACGTCACTGTGATCAATCCACGCAAGGAGGTCGGGACAATGCCTCCACATGTGCCACGTGGCTTCATGAACTATAAAAGAGACACTGTGTAGCGTGCCATTGTAATTCTAATTTATGTGTTTTGCACATACTCGAAGTACTAGTAAGGTACACGTGCATTGCACGCATCAGATTTTGCTACCAAATTATGAATAAATACCACACTATACCATGTAAGCTTTGAGTCATATATGCCTGATGTAGACCTTCTTTAATTCTTATAGTTCATCTCATTCAAAATCAATTAGTTTTTATGAAAAATCTTGGGCCTCGTGGATTCGTAGGATTTCCAAAACGTGGGAATAAGAAAAACATGGGATTATAGTGGAATGTTGTCTTGAATCCTATAGGATTGTTCGAGTGTTTGATTGTGCATAGAAAAAATGCAAAATTCTTTCAAAGAGGTTTGAGTGGATGGGATGTTTCCAATGAAATCTAGTGCAGATGAATCATATGGAAAAATTCCTATGGTTTACAATCCTACGAATCAAACAACCAAGATAGGAAAAATTCCTAATGATTTGAATCCTCCAAAATTCCTTTGAGAATCCTTTGAATCAAAGAAGCCCTTAATCTATTTTATGATTCATGCAATTGTGCGTTGTAAAGCATAAAGTAAAAACAAATAATGGCAATTCAACTAGAAAAATGTTTGGGCAGTTATGATATGGAAGATTATAGAATAAAAGAGAACCATTGTTGTTTTGAGGTTTGTGCATTATCCTTAAGTTCAACCATGGAGTCTGCTAGATTCTACATGTGGCAAAATCCGGTGGGGGGCTAGAAGATGGTGCGAGGGGCCGAGTGGAGGGAGACTATGAAGGAATGCACAAGTGCGAGATCGATATTTAGAGAGAGGGGGCGAGAACGTGCGCTATTGCACGCAGTGGCGGAGCCATGAAAAATAAATGAGCTAGGGGCCCAAGCATTGCTAATCCTTTATGATGAGGGTCAATTCATGAACTTAAACCTTTTTAGCAGCAATTGTCTAATGATCACATTCATATTATCCTCGATATATAGTGATGTTATGGGGGGCAGGGCCCTTACTGCCCCTGTCTTCGCCATTGTGCGCGCGTCTGAGAGATGAAGCGGAAGGCATGGATGATGAGAAGGGGACGTTGGATATATAACTAATGTGGGTGTATTATCTATATATGTTAATCCTATATAGAGAGGTATAGATTGATCGATGTGGACGTGGGAAAGAGGGTGACACCTCACTGGATATATCGATTGATCGGTTTGTCTGGAAAACTATGAAAGACCTAGCTATATACACACAATACATAGAGTAACATCGATCGTTGCGCATGCACGCGTGAGGGATAAAGAATGCCCGATATGATGGAGAGGGGGATGTGTGTGGGTGTGTGCCTTCATGGGAGACTGACCGGAAGAAAAAGATCACATGTGTGTGATGGATAATGCCGACTGGTAGTGTGTGTGCATGCATGCACGAGAGAAAGTTAGTGGTATAATTATAAAGAGAAGACGACTGTGTGGGTGTAAAAGACTAGGTGAGGTCATAATCAATGTAAAGTTGAATTCAAATATTTGAAAAAGAGATCCTGATGTTTGAAACCCATGCATTCATGAATATAACAGAGATCTGCGCAGTGTGGTTTGGAAACAAGCATGTTGGAATGTATACACATTGAACAAGGTCAGACTGATTTGAATTTGAGATACCGATGGCAGACATCATTTGGCCACATTGCATCCGTGCATGGACACACTATTCTAATTGGAGATGATGGGTGGCTTTTGCATCACATATCTATATCTATACCCCTATATATATATATTATATTTTATATTTTTTATATTGTGTGCGGGTAACTTTAACTTCAAAAGATGGTCGTTGGATGAGGCGAATTCAATGGTCCAAAGATGGCAAATTTGAGCACTAATGGCCGTTGGATATCATCTAGATTCCACCAGATTTCGCCACATGTATAATCTAGAAGACTCCATGGTTGAACTTAAGCATAATGCACAAACATCAAAACACAAGCACTTCTTCTTTGTTCTAGAATCTTCCGTATCAGAATTGGCCAAATGTTTTTCTACATGATTTGCCATTATTTGTTTTTACTTTATGTCTTACAACGCACAATTCCATGAATCTTAAAATAGATTAGCTTTCTTATAAAAACTAGATGATTTTGAATGAAATATTCTATAAGTATTAAATGAACATCTACATCATGCATATATGACTCAAAGCTTACATGCTATAACGTGGTATTTATTCATAATTTGGTTGCCAAATCTCATGCGTGCAATGCACGTGTACCTTACTCTAGTCTAAATGGTGTTTGTGTGTGTGTTGAGGTGCAAATTGTCTTTTTTTAGGTACACATTAAGCTTGTTCTTCCGAAATTTCAAGCCGCGCCTTGTTATGCCGAAAATTCAAGCTAGCATCTCTATCGACCGTGCTGCGAAACTCCCGCCTCTTCAACCCTCGCCTTGTTAGCCCGAAATATTTAAGATATATCTTTGTCTCGTTGTGCTCCAACAACTCCCTCCATCTCAACCCGCGCCTTGCTATATCTAAATTACAATGCGCGTGAAAACTCCCACCTCCTGTGAAATCCCGACACGTGAAATGCCCGTTGTACCCCTGAACTGAAAGAATCGCCTCAAATCGGTGGGGGTACTTTCATAACTTACCCCACATTTCGGACAAGTGCGTCCCTAAGCCATGGCTCCCCACTGCCATCCCATCCACCCACCCATTCATACACCGAGGCCGCGAAAACCTGCAACGAAACCCCCAACACCCTGCTCCGTCCGCCACCCAGCCGGAGCCTCTTCCCCGACGACGTCGTCCACAGCAACACCTCGACGTCCCTCATCCACCGTACCGGATGAGGATCGTCATCGATCTCGTCGTCCCGCCGGTTCAGCCACCCCGTCCTCCACCTCCAAGGAGCTGCCCCAACGTTCCCCACGTCTTTCGCACCACCTCCATTCCCACACCGCCGTCTTCACCTTGTCAGGACCCCGACTCGATGCCACATCGATCTAGCATGTAACACCTCATATCACTTTGCAGCCTCACGCACGGTATCCCCACGGGTGTCGGCTTACCTTTGCCCGGGACCGTTTGCGCCTTTTGGCACACGTATATGGTGGTGTCGCTAGCATCCATATGATAAAGAGCCCGGGCTGACATGGCTAGTCGTAAACCCAAAGTGGCACTAACTTACAGGGACAGGCATCCATGACCCAGCATCGAACATGTCGGTCATCAGCGAGTGAATCCAGGCTGTAGCACTGGGCTAACAGGACTCCGGTATTCATCGCGTGACATTTCCCCGAAGGGACAGACACAGGATCGAAGAAGGACACATGCCGGCCTGCCTAAGTGTTCCGGAGCAGTAGCAAGCTACCAGGGCTCAGTGGAAGCACTAGGAGACATTTCCTGGTAAGAGAGGCTACTAAGAATAAACAACTAGATAGTCAGATCCCACACATAGAAATACACATTACACGTACGCATAACATGCAAGTATGTGCTATACAACATGGAATCACAGCATAACTCAACAATCATATAGATAAAGGCCCAGAAGAGCCATCATAGCATTTATTGCAAACAGGGGTCACAAAACCCATCATACAAAGCATACAGGCAACAAGCGGAAGCATTACATGTCTGGGTACAGACATCTACAAATGGAAAAGGCTGAAGAGCCTGACTATCTACAACATCCGATCAAGATCGTAGCTGAGGTACTAGCTACTAGTCGAAGTCCACGAGAACACTAGTAAGACCGAAGTCTCCGCTGCAAAAACATAATTAAAGCAACATGAGTACAAAGGTACTCAGCAAGACTTACATCAGATCCTATCATACATGCATTTGTATCAAGAGGGTAATGTGGGGTTTAGTTGCAGCAAGCCAGCTTTGACTCTGTGGCTATCCTGTTCTACGACTACCAGAAACTCTGGAGGTGAAACAACGTACACGAGTCCACTAAGCACCACACGATACACTACTATGGACTCATCCCCGTCTCCCTACGAGAAGGCCATCCATAGCACTCACACTTGTCTTGAGCATTTTAGAGTATCCACTTCAAGTTGTCTATGTACCATGTAAGCATCCAAGAAGTCCATAACCGCGGACCCGGCTATTCGAATAGATTATGTTAACCCTGCAGCGGTGTACTTCTTCACACACGCTCTCGCCACTTACCGCCATGTACACGTCATGTATCTCGGCAACCTTCAAGCGGAAGCCTGGCGAGGGTGTCGGCCACGACCTGACTAACCACACAAGACTCTAGTCCAGGTTTATCGCCTATTCGGGTTCCATTCGCAAGGAGATCCGGCCGGGGTGTCGCTCACGGCCCCAAACGATGTGAGCAGGGTTCCCGAGCCCACCAACCTGGTGCCACTCGGTACCCCGGGCCACGTGTGCCTAGTCTGTCCCAAGTCCACCCTGCCGGGTGCCACTTGGTAGAAAAATAGCACTACCTACAAACACCAGAAACTAGTTGCGACTCCTGGACAGAGATCAAGTTGGTTAATAAGCCGAGAGAGTCAATTAAGGATCCCAATGTGTGGTAGTATCGAGTCATTGGACAACATACATAGAACTCAGTGCTTAAGGACGGTTCCAGCGAGACAACCCACCATGTACTCCTACATGGCCTCTCACCGCTACCTTTACCAAATCGTGTTTACACACTTAACTCTCAGCATTAGAACATATCGTGCCCCTCAATTCATTCCCAATGAATCAGACCTGACACAACTCTAAGCAATAGCAGGCATAGCATGGTAGGAACACATCAGTGGCTTCAATCAACTCCTACACATGCTAGTGGGTTTCAACTATTTACTGTGGCAATGACAGGTCATGCAGAGGAATGGGTTCAACTACCGCAGTACAAAGTAGCAGATGAATCGTTGTTGTCCTAATGCAATAACTGAGAGCAGGAGCGAGAGAGTAGGGTTTTATCGAAATGAACAAGGGGGTTTGCTTGCCTGGTAAATCAACAAGGGAGGCACTGCTTCACAGACAGGTACTCTGGAACGTCTCCGGAGCAGGACCTATCGAGAAGGAACGGTGCCGGCAATCAATACACAATCATATGCAACAATATGATGCATGAACATGGCATGTAGATGTGATGCTGTTTGAGCTAATGCAACTAGTAAACATTTGGTTTGAGTCCATTTGAACCAAAGGTTCAAATGCATTTCTAAATTAAGTCTCTTATATAGTCCATAATGTGTTTTCCCATATTCAGCATGTATAAGTTGGTTTTTCATGCATGAAACTAGTACAGATGGATAGATTACATTTTTCTGATAATTTTTCATATATAAATTATTTTAATCTGAGCTACGGTTGAATTGATATGAATTTTTGAAGTTTAAAACAATTTCTGGAATTTTCTGATTAAATTTAAATCCAGAAATCATATATTGCGCCAGCACGACGTCAGCACGACGTCAGCGGTCAACTGAGCTGGTCCGGGTCAAACCTGACGTGTGGGACCCACACGTCAGTGACAGGGGGGTTAAACAGGGTTAGTTTAATCCTAATTAAAAAGATTAGTGGCGCTGGGGCCCACTGTCAGTGTCAGGGGGGGTTAATTAAGCGGTGATTAGCACTAAGCTAATCACCTGACGGGCCGGGCCCACATGGCAGGGCTCAGGCGACGGGGCTCGCCGCCGGCGACCTCTGGACGCGGCGGAGTCCGCGCCACAGGCCACGGGGACGGCGTCTGAGAGCACCGGGGCGTAGCCCGGGCTCTCGCGCATCTGGTAGGGCAGGTGGGAGGAGCGGGGAAGGCCGGAGCTCGCCGGAGCAAAGCTCGCGGCGGCGGCCGGAGCTCGGCTTCGAGCGGGAACAGGCTGCGGGGCACGGGGAGGCCACCTGAGGGGCTCGGCGGCACCCTCGTGGCACTGGGAGCGCGATGGAAGGCTCGGTTTGGGCGGAGGCGGGCCGAGACGGCGACGGCGACATGGACGGCGGCGAGAGGCTTCGGTCGTGGTGGGGAACGGCGCTACGGCGCGGAAACAAGGGGGAGAAGAGAGGGGAAACGGGAAGAAGCTCACGGCGATCACGCAGAGCAGCACAGCGGGGTCGGGGAAGACCTGGTGACGGCGAATCGATGGCGGCGGACGGCGGAGCCCGAGGAGGAAGACGATGGCGATGGCGGTGATGGAGGCCGTCCGGAGGTGCGTGGCTCGACGAGGAGGTAGCCGGCGACGTGGCGGAGCTCGTGGACTGCTCAGATGCTCTCGAGGGGCGCGGTGGCTACGACTACGGCGAGCGGTGGCGTTCGGCCGTGAGAGAGAGAGAGAGAGACAGAGGAGAGGACGAGGGCGAGGGTGAGTGCGAGGGGGTCGGGGTGGCTGCGTGGCGTCGTTCCAGGCATCCAGACGAGGAGGGGAGAGGCAGGCAGGCAGGGAGGTAGGAGGTGGCGCGGTGCGGCGGTGCGGGCGCGTCGGGCACGCTCCGTCCCCCTGTCGGGGAGGAAGACGACAGAGGAGGGGGGGGCCAGGTGGCTGGGCCGCCTGCTGGCTGGGCCGGCCTGCTGCGGCTGGGCTGCACAGGGGGGGAGCCCCAGGTAAGCCCCTCCTTTTTATTTTTGTTTTCTAATTTTTCTGACATTTGTTTTGATTTAATAAAATACTAAATCAATTTATTACCTTATGCCAATTTTTGCAGGAGCTAGATATATTATTCCATAGCTCCTTTATCAATGGCATAATTTTTGGACCATATTTCATATATATAGCAATATATTTCCAATGCAAATATTTATCGAATTAATCCAAATGGCCAAAATAAATATCCATGAGCTCCTAAAAATATTGTTTTGATTTTTATCTCCGTCCAATATTTTCAGAGAGCAACATGAGCATTTTCTTGGACCCTTTTGGAGAAATTTTTATTTGGGTCATTTTCAAAAATGATTCTGAGGGTTCCACCAATCCTCATTTCAAATTTAAATGAGATTTAAATATGATGCACAAATGGCTAGCTAGTCTAAGTCATACCAGACTAGGGATGTGACAACTCGCCCCCACTTGAAAGAATCTCGTCTCGAGATTCAGGGGTCGGCGGAAAGAAAGCGGGGTACTCCAGTCGAAGACGATCTTCTCGCTCCCAAGTAGCTTCTCTCTCGGAATGATGAGACCACTGAACTTTGAGAAACTTGATGTTCTGACGTCGAGTGACACGCTCTGCTTGATCAAGAATGCGAACCGGGTACTCTCGGTATGTGAGGTTATCTTGGAGATCAAGCGTTTCGTGGTCCACTCCGCGGATGGGATCCAAGAAGCAACGCCTGAGTTGAGAGACGTGGAAGACATCATGAACTCGAGAAAGATGTGGGGGTAGTTCCAACTGGTAGGCAACCTCTCCTCGTTTAGCGAGAATACGAAAAGGACCAATGTAACGAGGAGCCAACTTGCCCTTGATACCGAAACGATGGGTACCCTTCAAAGGAGTAACCCGAAGGTAAGCTTGGTTGCCAATTTCATAAGTCATATCCTTATGATGACGATCGTACTGGCTTTTCTGATGAGACTGGGCTGTTTTCAAATTCTCACGAATGATGCGAACTTGCTCTTCTGCCTCCTGGATCATGTTCGGTCCAAAGAATTGTCTTTCACCGGTTTCTGACCAGTTCAAAGGTGTTCGACATCTTCGTCCATAGAGAACCTCAAAAGGAGCTTTCTTGAGGCTGGATTGGTAGCTATTGTTATAAGCAAACTCGGCGAAAGGAAGACATTTCTCCCAATCCATACCGAATGAGATAACGCAAGCTCTGAGCATGTCTTCGAGAATTTGATTGACCCGTTCCACCTGACCACTCGACTGAGGGTGGAAAGCGGTATTGAAGGAAAGATGGGTTCCCATGGCAGTTTGGAAACTCTCCCAGAAATGAGAAGTGAAAAGACTGCCACGGTCTGAATTAATCTCTAGTGGAACACCATGGAGTGACACTATTCGAGAAATATATAAGTCAGCAAGCTGACTAGCAGTGATACTCTCTCGAACAGGAAGGAAGTGAGCCACTTTGGAAAGACGATCAACGACTACGAAGATAGCGTTATTCCCTCTCTTGGTCCTGGGAAATCCGGTGATGAAGTCCATACCAACTTTATCCCATTTCCATTCAGGAATAGCTAAAGGCTGAAGGGTGCCAGCAGGTCTTTGATGCTCTGCCTTAACGCGACGACAAACGTCACATTTAGCAATGAACTCAGCGATTTCTCTCTTCATCCTAGTCCACCAGAACCTCTGGCGTAGGTCCTGATACATCTTAGTACTACCGGGATGAATCGTGAGAGGGGATTCATGCGCCTCCTTAAGAATCAATTGTCGAAGATGTTGCTTCTTGGGGACCACCAGGCGGTTTCCAAAGAAAACAACACCTCGAGCATCAACAGAGAAACTACCAGCAACTCCCTTCTTAACGTTATCCTTGATACGAGAAATACCCGTATCATATTGCTGGCTAGTTATGATCTGATCCTCAAGAGCAGGTTTCGCCACCAAGGTAGAAAGGAATCCGTGAGGAGCAATGTGAAGGTTAAGCTTACAGAATTCCTCATGGAGAAGTGGTTGGCCTTGCTGCAACATGAGATTGTTGCAATAGGATTTACGGCTTAGAGCATCAGCCATGACATTGGCTTTGCCTGGGGTGTAGGTAATTCCTAGATCATAATCTGTGATCAACTCCAGCCAACGTCTTTGCCTAAGGTTCAGATCCGGTTGGGTGAAGATATACTTGAGACTCTGGTGATCAGTGTAGATCTCGCAACGTTTACCAAGGAGGTAATGTCGCCAGGTCTTGAGTGCATAGACTACGGCTGCAAGCTCTAGATCATGTGTAGGATAATTCTCCTCATGTGGATGCAACTGTCGAGATGCATAGGCAATCACATGACGATCCTGCATAAGAATGCAACCTAGTCCCTGTCGTGAGGCGTCGCAGTAGATAATAAAGTCTTTAGTGAAATCCGGTGGCACAAGTATGGGAGCAGAAGTCAGGCGTCTTTTCAGCTCCTGAAAACTGTACTCACACTGTGGGGACCACTCGAACTTTTTATCTTTCTTAAGAAGTTCCGTGAGGGGTTTGGCTACTTTGGAGAAATTTTCAACAAAGCGGCGACAATAGCTGGCTAGGCCAAGGAAACTCCTAACTTGTTTAACGGTCTTAGGTGGGGTCCAATCGAGAACGGCTTGAACTCTCTCGGGATTGACAGTAATGCCCTTACCAGAGATTACGTGGCCTAAGTAGGTCACTTCTGGCAACCAAAATTCACACTTGGAGAACTTGGCATAAAGGCGGTGCTCTCTGAGTTTTTCTAAAACAAGTCTAAGATGTTCGGCATGCTCTTCCTCGTTCTTCGAGTAAATAAGAATGTCATCGAGGTAAACTACGACGAACTTATCTAAGTACTCCATGAAGATCGAGTTCATCAAGCGGGAGAATGTGGCTGGAGCGTTGGTTAGGCCAAAGGACATGACGGTGTACTCGTACTGGCCATAACGAGTGACAAAAGCTGTCTTGGGAATGTCCCCGTTTCTGATCTTAATTTGGTGGTATCCTAACCTCAAATCCATCTTGGAGAAGACTGAGGATCCAGCGAGCTGATCATACAGGTCGTTGATCCTGGGGAGCGGATACTTGTTCTTTATCGTGACCAAATTAACGGGACGATAATCTACAACCATCCGGTCCGTACCATCCTTCTTCTTGACGAAGAGGACGGGGCAAGCCCAAGGAGAAGAACTAGGACGGATGAAACCCTTTTGCAAGGACTCATCAAGTTGTTTCTTAAGCTCGGCTAGTTCTAAGGGTGCCATCTTGTAAGGTCTCCTAGAGATTGGAGCTGTTCCTGGGATAAGATCTATGACGAACTCTACATCTCTGTCAGGTGGAACACCTGGCAGTTCCTCTGGAAAGACATCCGGAAAGTCACGGACTACCGGGATATCTTCAAGGTCTGGAAGAGGGCTGGCATTAAGAGAATAGAGCTGACGCTTTGCAACTCTAGTGGGGACAGTGACTATCTTGCCAGATGGGTGTGTAAGCTGAACAGATCTTGTGTAACAATCAATCTTGGCATGATGAGCTGTCATCCAATCCATTCCCAAGATGATGTTAATATCTGAGGACTTGAGGGCTACAAGTGATGCAAGGAATACAAGTCTATCAACAAGAATTTCGTTACCATGGCTGATTCTGGTGGTCTGCCATCTAGACCCTGGGGTTTGGATTTCAAGCGGAGTTGGCATATCGCAAAATGACATGTCGTGCAAATGAGCATAGCCTTCAGAAATGAAGGAGTGAGATGCCCCAGTATCGAATAGAACTGATGCTGGGTGACAATTGACAAGGAGTGTACCAAGAACGACATCTGGATCATCATGAGCGTCTTTAGCTGAGACGTGATGCACACGTCCACGTTCAGTGGGGGCTGACTTGACACTGATCATCTTGCGTGATGGCTTAACACAGCCAACAGTCTTCTCGGCCTGGGGTGGAACATAACTAGTTTGAGAACAGTCACGTGCATAGTGTCCTGGCTTCCCGCATGTGAAGCAAGTCCCTGAGGTTGGACGTGGACCCGCACTAACAAGCGGTCTACCAGTAGGCCCGGGTGGAACATACGACTGGGCTGGGGAAGGCACCACATAGGATGGCCTCGGTGCATATCCGGAAGGAAGAGCGGAGTTTGGAACCCAAATCCGGCGTTTCTGGGAACTAGAACCGGAGGAAGATCCCAAATCACGGGTGTGCTTACGAGACTCCTCGTAAGTGAGCTGAGCTGTCTCTGCATTAATGGCATTGTTCACAAGGGCTTGGAATGTGTCGCAATGATGCAGGTGGAGATCACGGCGCAACTTGGGGTTGAGACCCTTCCGGAACCTAGCCTGCTTCTTAGCGTCCGTG
Source organism: Triticum dicoccoides (assembly GCF_002162155.2). Classification (NCBI taxonomy): domain Eukaryota; kingdom Viridiplantae; phylum Streptophyta; class Magnoliopsida; order Poales; family Poaceae; genus Triticum; species Triticum dicoccoides. The sequence continues at coordinate 445,399,638 of NC_041387.1, read as the reverse complement.
GACACTTCTTCTGTGGCATAACGGGCGAGGTTCTAGAACTCTCTGCTATAAGCATCAACAGCCATCTTACTTTGGGTGAAACTGCAGAACTCTTCTCTCTTGCGATCAAGGAGGGCCTGGGGAATGTGATGCTCGCGAAAAGCCTCAGTGAAATCCCTCCAGTTAGGAATCTGGCCAGCTGGAAGCATAGCCTCATAGTTCTGCCACCAAAGACTAGCAGGACCTTCCAGGTGGTATGTGGCATAGGTGACCTTGTCATCTTCAGCTACGCTCACGGAACGCAGCTTATGAGTGATGCTACGGAGCCAGTCATCTGCATCGAGTGGCTCGATGGAATGATGAAAGGTAGGTGGGTGCAAACGAATGAAGTCATGAATGGTAGCAGACCCTTTGAACTGATGTGCGGTGTTCTCCTCGATACGTGCCAACAAACGGTTGGACTCACGCTTGTTCCTCTCCATCTCTAGCATGAACTCTGTCAACGAAGGCTGGTCGGGAGGATCCTCATCCCTACCATCTCCGTGGTTCTGGCCATGAACAACGGAACTTCGCTTAGCTGATGACATCCTGAGAGACGAACCAAGGACGGAATCAGCATCAACTATGGACTGTAGAACGTAGGACAAGTAATTAGTATCTCTCGAACTCCTGGGAAAATTCCGGCAGCATAACAGCAGTAAAATGCTCAGAATGAGACATCCTACTAAAATGGGGTAATAACATACTCATCAGCATTACTCAAGGTTCTGAGATCATACTAAACAGACTACACCGGAAATACTCAAAACTGGGGTATGACTCTGATCAACCAGTCCTATGGAACTACGGAGTAGTAACACGTGATCCTGATAGACGGAAGAGAAGCCTAGTTCCTTAACCCCGTCGGAAAGATAGGACGACTCAGATCAGAAGGTCATGAGGTATAAGGAGTAAAAAGAGCCTTACGTTCCTTCCCACAATCAATTCCCTTACATAACTAAAAAATTTCTAGACTCAACTTCGACCAGTTTGGCTTGGTAATCCTACAGGCAGTCAGGCTCTGATACCAGCGCTGTCAGGACCCCGACTCAATGCCACATCGATCTAGCATGTAACACCTCATATCACTTTGCAGCCTCACGCACGGTATCCCCACGGGTGTCGGCTTACCTTTGCCCGGGACCGTTTGCGCCTTTTGGCACACGTATATGGTGGTGTCGCTAGCATCCATATGATAAAGAGCCCGGGCTGACATGGCTAGTCGTAAACCCAAAGTGGCACTAACTTACAGGGACAGGCATCCATGACCCAGCATCGAACATGTCGGTCATCAGCGAGTGAATCCAGGCTGTAGCACTGGGCTAACAGGACTCCGGTATTCATCGCGTGACATTTCCCCGAAGGGACAGACACAGGATCGAAGAAGGACACATGCCGGCCTGCCTAAGTGTTCCGGAGCAGTAGCAAGCTACCAGGGCTCAGTGGAAGCACTAGGAGACATTTCCCGGTAAGAGAGGCTACTAAGAATAAACAACTAGATAGTCAGATCCCACACATAGCAATACACATTACACGTACGCATAACATGCAAGTATGTGCTATACAACATGGCATCACAGCATAACTCAACAATCATATAGATAAAGGCCCAGAAGAGCCATCATAGCATTTATTGCAAACAGGGGTCACAAAACCCATCATACAAAGCATACAGGCAACAAGCGGAAGCATTACATGTCTGGGTACAGACATCTACAAATGGAAAAGGCTGAAGAGCCTGACTATCTACAACATCCGATCAAGATCGTAGCTGAGGTACTAGCTACTAGTCGAAGTCCACGAGAACACTAGTAAGACCGAAGTCTCCGCTGCAAAAACATAATTAAAGCAACATGAGTACAAAGGTACTCAGCAAGACATACATCAGATCCTATCATACATGCATTTGTATCAAGAGGGTAATGTGGGGTTTAGTTGCAGCAAGCCAGCTTTGACTCTGTGGCTATCCTATTCTACGACTACCAGAAACTCTGGAGGTGAAACAACGTACACGAGTCCACTAAGCACCACACAATACACTACTATGGACTCATCCCCGTCTCCCTACGAGAAGGCCATCCATAGCACTCACACTTGTCTTGAGCATTTTAGAGTATCCACTTCAAGTTGTCTATGTACCATGTAAGCATCCAAGAAGTCCATAACCGCGGACCCGGCTATTCGAATAGATTATGTTAACCCTGCAGGGGTGTACTTCTTCACACACGCTCTCGCCACTTACCGCCATGTACACGTCATGTATCTCGGCAACCTTCAAGCGGAAGCCTAGCGAGGGTGTCGGCCACGACCTGACTAACCACACAAGACTCTAGTCCAGGTTTATCGCCTATTCGGGTTCCATCCGCAAGGAGATCCGGCCGGGGTGTCGCTCACGGCCCCAAACGATGTGAGCAGGGTTCCCGAGCCCACCAACCGGGTGCCACTCGGTACACCGGGCCACGTGTGCCTAGTCTGTCCCAAGCCCACCCTGCCGGGTGCCACTTGGTAGAAAAATAGCACTACCTACAAACACCAGAAACTAGTTGCGACTCCTGGACAGAGATCAAGTTGGTTAATAAGCCGAGAGAGTCAATTAAGGATCCCAATGTGTGGTAGTATCGAGTCATTGGACAACATACATAGAACTCAGTGCTTAAGGACGGTTCCAGCGAGACAACCCACCATGTACTCCTACATGGCCTCTCACCGCTACCTTTACCAAATCGTGTTTACACACTTAACTCTCAGCATCAGAACATATCGTGACACTCCAATTCATTCCCAATGAATCAGACCTGACACAACTCTAAGCAATAGCAGGCATAGCATGGTAGGAACACATCAGTGGCTTCAATCAACTCCTACACATGCTAGTGGGTTTCAACTATTTACTGTGGCAATGACAGGTCATGCAGAGGAATGGGTTCAACTACCGCAACAGAAAGTAGCAGATGAATCGTTGTTGTCCTAATGCAATAACTGAGAGTAGGAGCGAGAGAGTAGGGTTTTATCGAAATGAACAAGGGGGTTTGCTTGCCTGGTAAATCAACAAGGGAGGCACTGCTTCACAGACAGGTACTCTGGAACGTCTCCGGAGCAGGACCTATCAAGAAGGAACGGTGCCGGCAATCAATACACAATCATATGCAACAATATGATGCATGAACATGGCATGTAGATGTGATGATGTTTGAGCTAATGCAACTAGTAAACATTTGGTTTGAGTCCATTTGAACCAAAGGTTCAAATGCATTTCTAAATTAAGTCTCTTATATATGCCATAATGTGTTTTCCCATATTCAGCATGTATAAGTTGGTTTTTCATGCATGAAACTAGTACAGATGGATAGATTACATTTTTCTGATAATTTTTCATATATAAATTATTTTAATCTGAGCTACGGTTGAATTGATATGAATTTTTGAAGTTTAAAACAATTTCTGGAATTTCCTGATTAAATTTAAATCCAGAAATCATATATTGCGCCAGCACGACGTCAGCGGTCAACTGAGCTGGTCCGGGTCAAACCTGACGTGTGGGACCCACACGTCAGTGACAGGGGGGTTAAACAGGGTTAGTTTAATCCTAATTAAAAAGATTAGTGGCGCTGGGGCCCACTGTCAGTGTCAGGGGGGGTTAATTAAGCGGTGATTAGCACTAAGCTAATCACCTGATGGGCCGGGCCCACATGGCAGGGCTCAGGCGACGGGGCTCGCCGCCGGCGACCTCTGGACGCGGCGGAGTCCGCGCCACAGGCCACGGGGACGGCGTCTGAGAGCACCGGGGCGTAGCCCGGGCTCTCGCGCATCTGGTAGGGCAGGTGGGAGGAGCGGGGAAGGCCGGAGCTCGCCAGAGCAAAGCTCGCGGTGGCGGCCGGAGCTCGGCTTCGAGCGGGAACGGGCTGCGGGGCACGGGGAGGCCACCTGAGGGGCTCGGCGGCACCCTCGTGGCACTGGGAGCGCGATGGAAGTCTCGGTTTGGGCGGAGGCGGGCTGAGACGGCGACGGCGACATGGACGGCGGCGAGAGGCTTCGGCCGTGGTGGGGAACAGCGCTACGGCGCGGAAACGAGGGGGAGAAGAGAGGGGAAACGGGAAGAAGCTCACGGCGATCACGCAGAGCAGCACAGCGGGGTCGGGGAAGACCTGGTGACGGCGAATCGACGGCGGCGGACGGCGGAGCCCGAGGAGGAAGACGATGGCGATGGCGGTGATGGAGGCCGTCCGGAGGTGCATGGCTCGACGAGGAGGTAGCCGGCGACGTGGCGGAGCTCGTGGACTGCTCAGATGCTCTCGAGGGGCGCGGTGGCTACGACTACGGCGAGCGGTGGCGTCGGTGGCGTTCGGCCGTGAGAGAGAGAGAGACAGAGGAGAGGACGAGGGCGAGGGTGAGTGCGAGGGGGTCGGGGTGGCTGCGTGGCGTCGTTCCAGGCATCCAGACGAGGAGGGGAGAGGCAGGCAGGCAGGGAGGGAGGAGGTGGCGCGGTGCGGCGGTGCGCGCGCTTCGGGCACGCGCCGTCCCCCTATCGGGGAGGAAGACGACAGAGGAGGGGGGGCAGGTGGCTGGGCCGCCTGCTGGCTGGGCCGGCCTGCTGCGGCTGGGCTGCACAGGGGGGGAGCCCCAGGTAAGCCCCTCCTTTTTATTTTTGTTTTCTAATTTTTCTGACATTTGTTTTGATTTAATAAAATACTAAATCAATTTATTACCTTATGCCAATTTTTGCAGGAGCTAGATATATTATTCCAGAGCTCCTTTATCAATGGCATAATTTTTGGACCATATTTCATATATATAGCAATATATTTCCAATGCAAATATTTATCGAATTAATCCAAATGGCCAAAATAAATATCCATGAGCTCCTAAAAATATTGTTTTGATTTTTATCTCTGTCCAATATTTTCAGAGAGCAACATGAGCATTTTCTTGGACCCTTTTGGAGAAATTTTTATTTGGGTCATTTTCAAAAATGATTCTGAGGGTTCCACCAATCCTCATTTCAAATTTAAATGAGATTTAAATATGATGCACAAATGGCTAGCTAGTCTAAGTCATACCAGACTAGGGATGTGACACACCTGCACCACTGGAAGAGCATCATCATCACCATTTCCTTGGATGAAGCTGCGGCCTAATCAGCGCCACCAAAGAGGTTGTACACTAATCGCCGCATTTTCTTCTTGATTCGATCTCACGTTGTTGCCGCCGCTCGGTCCTGAGCCGACACGGTGCGGCTCCATCCATGGCGGCGTCTCCGGCCACTTCCTCCACGACATCGCTCCCTCGATGGCGACGTCCACATCAATAGGAGCTGCTGCTGCTTTAGCTCTCGCTCGCGCAGCTGCTCGGCTCTTGCTCTCGGTCCCCTGCATGGTCTAGTCTTGCTATTTCTCTTGCTCGCGCTGCTGCTCTTGCTCTTGCTCTTGCTTGCGATGCTGCTCCGATTTAGCTACACTTTAGTCGACTGAATCGACTTTTGCGTCAGTCAATTTTCA